>NC_133136.1:5502495-5614995 GCF_048418815.1 Hemitrygon akajei | reverse complement strand
CAACAGAGCGGGAGGGATTAAAGGAGGAGGGGTGGCGGTACTAGACAGGGGAAATGTCACGGCAGAGCTCCATCAGGACAGACTGAAGAACGCCATTAGTGGGGCATTATGGGTGGAACTGAGAAATAAGAAAGATAATGGTTTCACATCACATGCTGGTGATAATAAACCTGACTCTGATTCTGAATCTGATTATATTACCGAACATCCAACAGTCCTTGGGACTTAGAGGAACAAATATGTAGAGAGATCACACACTATTGCAAAAAATATGACGTTCTTTTAGCAAGTAATTTTAACATTCCACATATTGATTGGGAATCCATACTGTAAAAGGACTAGTTTGTCAAATGTGTTCAAGAAAGTTTTCTTCACTAGTACATAGAAATCCCAATTAGAGAGTGTGCAATACTGCATCTGCTATTAGGGAGTGAGACAGGTCAAGTGCAGACATTTGTGTCAGGGAATACAGAGGCATCCAATGGCAAGTGTGGATTGGAACAGGCTGTTGTCATGCAAAGCTGTACTTGGAAAGTGGGAGACTTTCGGAAATGAAATTTTGAGAGTAAAAGTCTTGTATGAGCCAGTCAGAATAAAAGGTAAAGTTAACAAGTGTAGGGAAACTTGGTTTTCAAGAGATATGGAGGCCCTCATTAAGAGAAAATCGGAGGTGCATAGCAGGTATAAGCAAGTAGGAACAAATGAGGAGCTTATGGAGTATAAGAAATGCAAGAGAACACTTAAGAAAAAAGTCAGGAGGGGTAAAAGAAGGCTGGAAGTTGCTCTAGCAAACAAGGTGAAGGAGAATCCTACAAGCTTCTACAGGTATGTTAAGAGCAAAAGGACAAAATTGTCCTCTGGAAGACCAGAATGGTAATCCGTGTGTGGAGCCAAAGCAGATGGAGGAGATCTTAAACAAATTCTTTGCTTCTGTATTTACTCAGGAGATGGATACAGAGTCTATGAAGTGAGGCAAAGCAGCATCAACTTCATAGGCCTTGAGGAGGAGGTGTTTGCTACCCTGAGGCAAATTAGGGTGGTTAAATTCCCAGGGCCTGACAAAGCGTTCCCTCGGACCCCCCAAGAGACAAGTGCGGTGTTGTTGGGGTCCAAGAAGAGATTTAAAATCATCCTTAGTGACAGGAGAGGTACCTGTCACTAGATTCGAGGATAGCCAATGTTGTTTAAAAAAGGGTCTAAACAGAAACCAGGAAATTATAGGCCGGTGAGTCTGACATCAGCAATGGGAAAGTTATTGGAAGATATTCTAAGGGACCGGGTATATAAGCATTTGGATAAACATGGACTGATTAAGGATAGTAAGCATGCCTTTGTGGATTTTAGGTCATGTCTAACCAATCTTGTAGAGTTTTTGAGGAAGTTACCAGGAAAGTGGATGAAGATAAGGCAATGGGTATTGTCTACATGGACTTTTGTAAGGCATTTGTCAAAGTCCCGCATGGGAGGCTGGTCAAGAATGTTCGGTCGCTCAGCATTCAGGATGAGATAGTAAATTGGATTAGACATTGGCTTTGTGGGAGAAGCCAGAGAGTTGTAGTGGAGGGTTGCCTCACAGACTGGAGGCCTGTAACTAGTGGTGTGCCGCAGGGATCAGTACTGGGTCCTTTGTTGTTTGTCATCGATATCAAAGATCTGGATGATAATGTGGTTAACTAGATCAGCATGATTGGGGGGTATAGTGGACAGTGAGGAAGGCTATCAAGGCTTGTCGAGGGATCTGCATCAGCTGGAAACATGGGTGGAAACATGGCCGATGGAATTTAATGCAGACAAGCACGAGGTTTTAAACTTCGTTAGGACCAACCAGGGAAGGTCTTGCACAATGACTGATAGGGCACTGAGAAGTGTGATAGAACAAAGGGATCTGGGAATACAGGTCCATAATTCATTGAAAGTGGCATCACAGGTAGATAGGGTCATAAAGGAAGCGTTTGGCACATTGCCTTCATCAATCAATGTATCGAGTACAGAAGATGAGATGTTATGCTGATGATGCAGAGGATGTTGTCGAGACCTGACTTGGAGTACTGTGTGCAGTTTTGGTCACCTACCTACAGGAAAAATGTAAACAAGGTTGAAAGAATGCAGAGAAAATTTACAAGAATGTTGCTGGGTCTGGAGGACATGAATTATAAGGAAAGATTGAATAGGTTAGGACTGTATTCTTTAGAATGTTGGAGATTTAGAGGAAATTTGATGGAAGTATACAACATTATGAGGGGTATAGATAGGGTAAATTCAAGCAAGCTTTTTCTACTGAGGTTGGGTGGGACTACAACCAAAAGTCACAGGTTAAGGGTGAATGATGAGAAGTTTAAGGGCAAACTTCTTCACTCAGAGAACCATAAGAGTATGGAATGAGCTGCCAGCACAAGTGATCATGCAACCTTGATTTCAATGTTTAAGAGAAGTTTGGATAGGTACATGTACAGTAGGGGTATGGAAGGTTATGGGCTGGGTGGCGGTCGATGGGAGTAGGCAGTTTAAATGGTTGAGAATGGACTAGATGGGCCACAGAGCCTGTTTCTGCGCTGTACTTCGCTATGACTCTATGACTATCAGGACTGGAAAGGAAGGAGCTGAAGACAGAATAAGAGTTTGGGGGCAAAGGGCAAGGAGTACAAATTGGCAGTTGATAGGTGGTGGGTGGGGGAGGAGGGATGAAGTGAGAAGCTGAGAGGTGGGAGGTTGAAGAAGAAATCTGATAGGAGAGGAGAGTGGACCATGGGAGAAAGGGAAGGGCAGGGAAACAAGGAACTCATAGGCGGATGAGGAGAAGAGAAGGGGAACCAGGATGGGGAATGGAAAAAAAGAGAAGGGGAGGGGGAGGAATTGCTGGAAGTTAGAGACTCGTAAGTCTTTGGAATGTAGGAGGAAACCGGAGCACGCCGAGGAAACCCACACTGTCACCAGGTGAACATACAAACTCCTTACTGGTAGCTGCAAGTTTGAACCTGGGTCACTGGCACCATATTTCCAGTCCTAGACATTGGACCAGGCCGTGATGCAACCAGTGAGGATACTATCATGGAGGGATATGGACCATGTGCAGGGAAGTAGGAGCAGTTTGGCATTGTGTTAATGGAGGGTCAAAGGATCTCTTTATGTGTGGCGCTGATCTATATGAGTCTACACATCAACATCTGAAGCATGTTAATTCGGAATCAGGTTTATGTCATGAAATTTGCTGTTTGCCGCAGATGTACAGAGCAATACATAAAGTATACTGTAAATTATAAGATATATATATATATATATATATATATATATATAAAGATAAATAAGTAATTAAAAAGAGAGCAAAAATAGTGAGATAGTGTGCATGGGTTCAATGTCCATTCAGAAATCTGATGGCGGAGGGGAAGAAGCTGTTCCTGAATCACTGAGTGTGTGTCTTCAGGCTGCTGTACCTCCTCCCTGATAAGAAGAGTGCATGTCCAGGGTGATGGGGGTCATTAATGATGGATACTGCTTTTCTGAGGCATCGCCTTTTGCAGTTGTCCTCGATGCTGGAAAGTCTAGTCTTCAACCATACAACTATACTGCAGGACCAGCCTCGGTAGTTGTTCTGTGTTGGAGCCACAGTTACACAATACAGCAAAAGTTCTCATGTTGGGCTGGGTCTGTCTGCAGAGAGGCAACCCTCTACTATCACCCTCTGGCTTCTCCCTCAAAGCCGATGACCCAGGCAAATATGGTGATTATTGTTTTCTCACCCACACTAGTAGATCACGGTTAGGAATCTGAATGGTACTGGATTAGTTCAGAATCTCAATCAGGTTTAATATCACCCACATACAGTATGGTGTGAAATTCATTGGTTTGCAGAGGCAGTACTCTGTAATAAAAACTATAAATTACAATAGATCTCCTTTGCACCCTCTCTGAAGCTTAAACACCTCTATCATTGCAGCTGGTCTATTATCTCAGGCTACACAGACTTTTTATTCTGAGAAGCACAGCTTGGGTCCTTATCCAGTTCAGAATGAGAACCAGATTTAATATCACCAGCACATGTTGTGAAATTTGTTAACTTTGCAGCAGCAGTACAATGCAACACATGATAATATAGGAAAAAAAACTGAATTACTCTAAATATACAGTATATATATGTATATCAAATAATTAAATTAAATTAGTGCAAAAACAGAAATAAAATAGTAGTGAGGTAATGTTCATGGGTTCAATGTCCATTCAGAAATTGGATGGCAGAGGGAAAGAAGCTGTTCCAGAATTGTTGAGTGTGTGCCTTCAGGCTCCTGTTCCTCCTACCTGACGATAACAACGAGAAGAGTGCATATCCTGGGTAATGGAGGTCCTTAATGACGGACGCTGCCTTTTTGAGGCACCACTCCTTGAAGGTGTCTTGGATACTACGGAGACTTGTGCCCATGATGGAGCTGACTAATTTGACAACTCTCTGCAGCTTACTTCGATCCTGTGCAGTAGCCCCACCACCCCCATACCAGACAGTGATGCAGCCAGCCAGAATGCTCTCCACAGCACATCTGTAGAACTTTTCGTGTTTTAGGTTACATTCCAAACCTCTTCAAACTCCTAATGAAATTTACCCAATGTCTTACCTTCTTTATAGCTGCACAGAAATGTTGGGACCAGGTTAGATTCACAGAGATATTACCATCCAAGCACTTGAAATTGCTCACTCTCTCTTCTTCTGATCCCTCCATGAGGATTGGTTCATCTTCCCTCATTTTGCCCTGTCTGAAGTCCACAATCGGCTCTTTGGTCTTACTGATGCTGAGTGCAAGGTTGTTGCTACAACACCGTTCAACTAACTGGTATATCTCACTCCTGCACACCCTCTGGTCACCATCTGAATTTCTGCCAGCAATGGTTGAATACCATCATCAGGTGGTATTTGAGCTATACCTACCACACATCAGGTGGTATTTGAGCTATACCTACCACACATCAGATGGTATTTGAGCTATACCTACCACACATCAGGTGGTATTTGAGCTATACCCACCACACATCAGGTAATATTTGAGCTATACCTACCACACATCAGATGGTATTTGAGCTATACCCACCACACATCAGGTGGTATTTGAGCTATGCCCACCACACATCAGGTGGTATTTGAGCTATACCCACCACACATCAGGTGGTATTTGAGCTATACCTACCACACATCAGGTGGTATTTGAGCTATACCCACCACACATCAGGTGGTATTTGAGCTATACCCACCACACATCAGGTGGTATTTGAGCTATGCCCACCACACATCAGGTGGTATTTGAGCTATACCCACCACACATCAGGTGGTATTTGAGCTATACCTACCACACATCAGGTGATATTTGAGCTATACCCACCACACATCAGGTGGTATTTGAGCTATACCTACCACACATCAGGTGGTATTTGAGCTATACCCACCACACATCAGGTGGTATTTGAGCTATACCTACCACACATCAGGTGGTATTTGAGCTATACCTACCACACATCAGGTGGTATTTGAGCTATACCTACCACACATCAGGTGGTATTTGAGCTATCCCTACCACACATCAGGTGGTATTTGAGCTATACCCACCACACATCAGATGGTATTTGAGCTATACTTACCACACATCAGGTGGTATTTGAGCTATACTTACCACACATCAGGTGGTATTTGAGCTATACCCACCACACATCAGGTGGTATTTGAGCTATACCCACCACACATCAGATGGTATTTGAGCTATACCTACCACACATCAGGTGGTATTTGAGCTATACCCACCACACATCAGGTGGTATTTGAGCTATACCCACCACACATCAGGTGGTATTTGAGCTATACTTACCACACATCAGGTGGTATTTGAGCTATACCCACCACACATCAGGTGGTATTTGAGCTATACTTACCACACATCAGGTGGTATTTGAGCTATACCCACCACACATCAGGTGGTATTTGAGCTATACTTACCACACATCAGGTGGTATTTGAGCTATACCTACCACACATCAGGTGGTATTTGAGCTATACTTACCACACATCAGATGGTATTTGAGCTATACCTACCACACATCAGGTGGTATTTGAGCTATACCTACCACACATCAGGTGGTATTTGAGCTATACCCACCACACATCAGATGGTATTTGAGCTATACCTACCACACATCAGGTGGTGTTTGAGCTATACCTACCACACATCAGGTGGTATTTGAGCTATACCCATCACACATCAGGTGGTATTTGAGCTATACCCACCACACATCAGGTGGTATTTGAGCTATGCCCACCACACATCAGATGGTATTTGAGCTATACCTACCACACATCAGGTGGTATTTGAGCTATACCTACCACACATCAGGTGGTGTTTGAGCTATACCTACCACACATCAGGTGGTATTTGAGCTATACCCATCACACATCAGGTGGTATTTGAGCTATACCCACCACACATCAGGTGGTATTTGAGCTATGCCCACCACACATCAGATGGTATTTGAGCTATACCTACCACACATCAGGTGGTATTTGAGCTATACCTACCACACATCAGGTGGTATTTGAGCTATACCTACCACACATCAGGTGGTGTTTGAGCTATACCTACCACACATCAGGTGGTATTTGAGCTATACCCACCACACATCAGATGGTATTTGAGCTATACCCATCACACATCAGGTGGTATTTGAGCTATACCTACCACACATCAGGTGGTATTTGAGCTATACCTACCACACATCAGGTGGTATTTGAGCTATACCTACCACACATCAGGTGGTGTTTGAGCTATACCTACCACACATCAGGTGGTATTTGAGCTATACCTACCACACATCAGGTGGTGTTTGAGCTATACCTACCACACATCAGGTGGTGTTTGAGCTATACCTACCACACATCAGGTGGTATTTGAGCTATACCTACCACACATCAGGTGGTATTTGAGCTATACCTACCACACATCAGGTGGTATTTGAGCTATACCCACCACACATCAGGTGGTATTTGAGCTATACCTACCACACATCAGGTGGTATTTGAGCTATACCCACCACACATCAGGTGATATTTGAGCTATACCCACCACACATCAGGTGGTATTTGAGCTATACCCATCACACATCAGATGGTATTTGAGCTATACCTACCACACATCAGGTGGTATTTGAGCTATACCCATCACACATCAGATGGTATTTGAGCTATACCTACCACACATCAGATGGTATTTGAGCTATACCTACCACACATCAGGTGGTATTTGAGCTATACCCACCACACATCAGGTGGTATTTGAGCTATACCTACCACACATCAGGTGGTATTTGAGCTATACCCACCACACATCAGGTGGTATTTGAGCTATACCTACCACACATCAGGTGGTATTTGAGCTATACTTACCACACATCAGGTGGTATTTGAGCTATACTTACCACACATCAGGTGGTATTTGAGCTATACTTACCACACATCAGGTGGTATTTGAGCTATACCCACCACACATCAGATGGTATTTGAGCTATACCTACCACACATCAGGTGGTATTTGAGCTATACCCACCACACATCAGATGGTATTTGAGCTATACCCACCACACATCAGGTGGTATTTGAGCTATACCCACCACACATCAGGTGGTATTTGAGCTATACTTACCACACATCAGGTGGTATTTGAGCTATACCTACCACACATCAGGTGGTATTTGAGCTAAACTTACCACACATCAGGTGGTATTTGAGCTATACCTACCACACATCAGGTGGTATTTGAGCTATACTTACCACACATCAGGTGGTATTTGAGCTATACTTACCACACATCAGGTGGTATTTGAGCTATACCCACCACACATCAGGTGGTATTTGAGCTATACTTACCACACATCAGGTGGTATTTGAGCTATACCTACCACACATCAGGTGGTATTTGAGCTATACTTACCACACATCAGATGGTATTTGAGCTATACCCACCACACATCAGGTGGTATTTGAGCTATACCTACCACACATCAGGTGGTATTTGAGCTATACCTACCACACATCAGATGGTATTTGAGCTATACCCACCACACATCAGGTGGTATTTGAGCTATACCCACCACACATCAGATGGTATTTGAGCTATACTTACCACACATCAGGTGGTATTTGAGCTATACCCACCACACATCAGGTGGTATTTGAGCTATACCTACCACACATCAGGTGGTATTTGAGCTATACCCACCACACATCAGGTGGTATTTGAGCTATACCTACCACACATCAGGTGGTATTTGAGCTATACCCACCACACATCAGATGGTATTTGAGCTATACCCACCACACATCAGGTGGTATTTGAGCTATACCTACCACACATCAGGTGGTATTTGAGCTATACCCACCACACATCAGATGGTATTTGAGCTATACCCACCACACATCAGGTGGTATTTGAGCTATACCTACCACACATCAGGTGGTATTTGAGCTATACTTACCACACATCAGGTGGTATTTGAGCTATACTTACCACACATCAGGTGGTATTTGAGCTATACCTACCACACATCAGGTGGTATTTGAGCTATACCTACCACACATCAGGTGGTATTTGAGCTATACCTACCACACATCAGATGGTATTTGAGCTATACCCACCACACATCAGATGGTATTTGAGCTATACCCATCACACATCAGGTGGTATTTGAGCTATACCCACCACACATCAGGTGGTATTTGAGCTATGCCCACCACACATCAGATGGTATTTGAGCTATACCCATCACACATCAGGTGGTATTTGAGCTATACCCACCACACATCAGGTGGTATTTGAGCTATACCCACCACACATCAGATGGTATTTGAGCTATACCTACCACACATCAGGTGGTGTTTGAGCTATACCTACCACACATCAGGTGGTATTTGAGCTATACCCACCACACATCAGGTGGTGTTTGAGCTATACCCACCACACATCAGATGGTGTTTGAGCTATACCCACCACACATCATGTGGTATTTGAGCTATACTTACCACACATCAGGTGGTATTTGAGCTATACTTACCACACATCAGATGGTATTTGAGCTATACTTACCACACATCAGATGGTATTTGAGCTATACCTACCACACATCAGGTAATATTTGAGCTATACCCACCACACATCAGATGGTATTTGAGCTATACTTACCACACATCAGGTGGTATTTGAACTATACCTACCACACATCAGGTGGTGTTTGAGCTATACCTACCACACATCAGGTGGTATTTGAGCTATACCCATCACACATCAGGTGGTATTTGAGCTATACCTACCACACATCAGATGGTGTTTGAGCTATACCTACCACACATCAGGTGGTATTTGAGCTATACCTACCACACATCAGGTGGTATTTGAGCTATACCCACCACACATCAGGTGATATTTGAGCTATACCTACCACACATCAGGTGGTATTTGAGCTATACCCACCACACATCAGGTGGTATTTGAGCTATACCTACCACACATCAGGTGGTATTTGAGCTATACCCATCACACATCAGATGGTATTTGAGCTATACCTACCACACATCAGGTGGTATTTGAGCTATACCCACCACACATCAGGTGGTATTTGAGCTATACCCACCACACATCAGGTGGTATTTGAGCTATACCTACCACACATCAGGTGGTATTTGAGCTATACCCACCACACATCAGATGATATTTGAGCTATACCTACCACACATCAGGTGGTATTTGAGCTATACCCACCACACATCAGATGGTATTTGAGCTATACCTACCACACATCAGGTGGTATTTGAGCTATACCCACCACACATCAGATGGTATTTGAGCTATACCCACCACACATCAGGTGGTATTTGAGCTATACCCACCACACATCAGGTGGTATTTGAGCTATACTTACCACACATCAGGTGGTATTTGAGCTATACTTACCACACATCAGGTGGTATTTGAGCTATACCTACCACACATCAGGTAATATTTGAGCTATACCCACCACACATCAGATGGTATTTGAGCTATACCCATCACACATCAGGTGGTATTTGAGCTATACCTACCACACATCAGGTGGTATTTGAGCTATACTTACCACACATCAGGTGGTATTTGAGCTATACCCACCACACATCAGGTGGTATTTGAGCTATACCCACCACACATCAGATGGTATTTGAGCTATACCCACCACACATCAGATGGTATTTGAGCTATACCCATCACACATCAGATGGTATTTGAGCTATACCTACCACACATCAGGTGGTATTTGAGCTATACCTACCACACATCAGATGGTATTTGAGCTATACCCACCACACATCAGGTGGTATTTGAGCTATACCTACCACACATCAGATGGTATTTGAGCTATACCCACCACACATCAGGTGGTATTTGAGCTATACCCACCACACATCAGGTGGTATTTGAGCTATACTTACCACACATCAGGTGGTATTTGAGCTATACCTACCACACATCAGATGGTATTTGAGCTATACCCACCACACATCAGGTAATATTTGAGCTATACCTACCACACATCAGGTGGTATTTGAGCTATACCCACCACACATCAGATGGTATTTGAGCTATACCCACCACACATCAGGTGGTGTTTGAGCTATACCCATCACACATCAGGTGGTGTTTGAGCTATACCCACCACACATCAGGTGGTGTTTGAGCTATACCTAGCTACACATCCCTGAGGCGCGCCAGTGTTGATTATCAGTTCCAATCCGCACAGATTGTGGTCTTCCAGTTAGGAAGTCAAGAATCCAGTTGCAGAGAGAGGTACAGAGGCCCAGGTTCTGTAGCTTTTCAATCAGGACTGTAGGAATGATGGTGTTTAGTGCTGAGCTATAGTTGATGAACAGCATCCTGGCATAGATGTTTGTATTGTCCAGGTGACCTGTGGCAGCATGGACAGCCAAAACTGATTCTGTCCTTACTGAAAGGGGCAGCAGAAAACAGAAAAATATAGAGGAATAAATAAATGGGACACAATTTGAAAGTGATTGAAGCAAAGTCTAGGAAGATGTCAGAGATAATTCACGGAGAGTGGAGGATGTGTGGAGCACATGACCAGGGGTGGATAGAACATAGAAAGTTACAGCACAGTACAGGCCCTTTGGCCCACAATGCTGTGCTGACCTTTTAACCTTCTCTGAAATCTAAACCTATGCTAAGTAGCACTCCATTTAACAATCATCCATGTGCCTATCTAAGAGATTCTGAAGTGTCCCTAACATTCCAGGTGCCACTGCTCTCTGTATAAAAAACTTACTTCTGACATCCTCATCTACTGTACTTTCATCCAATCACATTAAAATTACATCCCCTTGCATTAGTCATTTCCTCCCTGGGGAAAAAGTCTCTAGCAGTCCCTCAATCTATGTGCCTCTTATCATCTTGTACACCTCTATCAAGTCACCTCTTACCCTCCTTCACTTCAAGGAGAAAAGATCAAGCTCACTCAAGCTCATAAGACATGCTTTCTAATCCAGGCAGCATCCTGGTAAATCTCCTTTATTCCCTCTCTAAAGCTTCGACATCCTTCCTATAATGAAGTGACCAGAACTGAACTCAGTACTCCAATTATTACAACAAATCTGATTTTGGGAGTCCACCCTACACTACTCGTGGACTGTTAGTCCCACTCCCATCAGGGAGGAGGCTATGTAGCATCCATGCCAGGACCACCAGATTGAAAAACAGTTCCTTTCCCCAAGCAGTGAGGCTGATCAACACCTCCACCACTAACCCACCCCTCCACATCTCCAACCATCACTACTTTATCATTTCCTGTCAGAATCACCTTATGTACAGACAATCCTGTGCCTAGCATCGCCTTATGGACATACAATCAATCAATGTATATAAACTATCTTATGTAATTATATATATATTGTGTATTTTTATATTATTGTGTTCTTTACCTTATTGCTTGGGTGGTGGGGTGGAGATATCTCTCTGCCAAAGGAGGTCGAAGGTGCTCCTTCCCTCCACTAGCCTGCAGGTCACCCTTGGTCAAGGTGTAACACCTGGTTATGTGACCACTGACGACAGGCAGATAATCTCTTAAGAATCTCTGGCTGGGGTCACCATCTTGTAAAGACACTGCCTGGAAAAAGGGAACGACAAACCACTTCTGTAGAAAAATTTGCCAAGAACATCCATGATCACACATGTCATACGACACGGCATATGACGATGATGATGATCTTATCGTGTTTTTTTGTGCTGCTTTGGATCCGGAGTAACAATTATTTTATTCTCCATTACACTTGTCTACAGAAAATGACATCAAACCATCTTGAATCTTGGTCACCTCACAGCTGTTACACATTCCCGTTTATTTTGACCCTTACAGGTTGCTGTTGAGCTTCCCTGTGTGTTCCATACTGAACATAACGTTAGGGGGCATTCTGGGTAGATGGCTTACAAGTAAAATAAACAGCTCCACAATTGATGCTCACCTCTCCATCTCTCGTGTGTGTTATTCACAACCACCCAGCTTCCCAGCACCACAAGCATATAGGTAACCACTATGTTTACTCAAATAGTCTACTTCAATGTCTTCAGTGATGAGCTTCATGTGATAATGGATGTACGAAACATTCAAAGAAAACGGATGAGCTAGGCTGCAGGTATTTGCTAACTGAAAAGAATGCCATCTTGGAGTTCGAGACACAATAAGCATCTGCCAGGCGTATGTGGGATGCTTCGCGTGCAAGGTGGTGACAGGTGTGAAGGAAACCTGAAAAACCTCGCACACCTGGAATGAGGTGCCAGGAAACGCTGTCAAGTTGTAAAGTAACTATGAGCAGGGAGCCAAAGTAATGTTGAGCTTTATTGAACTTCATTGGGCGTTCCGGAGTTCCAATTTCAAACGACGCTGGTGTCTAAGAAAGTAAAATTTCACATTTGTTCAGGAGTCAAGATTGTTTAATGTCACTTCCAGTACACAAGTGTAAAGGAGAATGAACTAATTGTTTCTCCAGACCCAATGCAGCGCAGAGATACACAATAAGATAAAGAACACAATAATATAAAACAGACAATAAATATAAATACATAAGATTTTATGTCCTTGAAGTGACACTAGGCACAGGAGTGTCTGTACATAAGGTGACTGACAGGAAATGATGAAGTAGTGGTGGTTGGGGGTGTGGAGGGGTGGGTTAGTGGATGGGGGTGTTGATCAGTCTTTCTGCTTGTGGAAAGTAACTGTTTCCATTTAGAAATATTTATTATTTATTATTGAGATACAGTACAGAACAGGCCCTTTTGACCCTTCAAGCCACACCACTCAGCAAGGACCGATTTATCCTGGCCTAATCACAACACGATTTACAATGACCAATTAACCTACCAACCGGTAGATCTTTGGACTTTGGGAGGAAGCTGGAGCACCCAGAGGAAACCCACGTGGTCATGGGGAGAACATACAAACTCCTTATAGGCAGCAGCGGGAAATGAATCTGTATCTCCCATACTGTAAAGTGTTGTACTAACCACTGCCCTGCCGTGCTGTTCTAATATGTGAATATGCAAGTAAAGAGTAAAATAATCACAGAATCATTCAGAACTATCAGCCTGGACATAAGAAATACATTCATCTCTCATAATCTTTACAGAGTTAGAAACAGGTTTGTTACCACTGACATAAGTCATGAAGCTTGTTGTTTAGTAAACTAATAATAGAACAAAGTTATTCTGTGTGCTGATATCGAAATGATTGCAATTCTGTGTGTATATCATTGTATTAATTGTAGGACAGATGAAAACATTTTGTCCAAGCTGAAGTTCTTAGTCCTGACTTGTTGTGACTGTTCACAAGACCCTGATGGACATTGATAATGTTGATATTGCAAAGCCAGTTCATTGGCAACACCGACGGGGAGAAGCAGTGTGGATGTAATATGGACCAGGCTCTCATGCCGTGGGATTGCCAGTTGCAATTGCCCAGGGAGGAGGCGCCGGAGACGGTGTGGTGCGGCATCCATGCTGGGCTGTGGGCTAGCCCCTCCCATTGGTGCTGCTCTCCTGTGTTTGCTCGGTGGAAGACAAGCTGGATTGCATTCATCTGCAGACAGCTGTGGGATTCTTCATGCCAACAGCATCGATACACCAACAATCTACAGGACATGATGCTCAGGGATTTGGGCAATTTTTTGTATGACAGTATGTTTACTGCTGTTTTATATGTGCTGTGTGTGTCTGTTACTACTGCAGTTTACACTTTGGCTCCAGAGTAAAGCTGTATCTTTTGTCTGTATTCATGGGTATTTATGTATGGTTGAATGACAATTAAACTTGAACTTGAACTTGTCTGAGTCCACTCAGAGAACGATGGCTCTGCATTCGTGTCTTCATCGTTCTCCTGGGTTCGATAATGAAGATTGAACACTGGAGTCGGCGAGTCACAAGGTGGAAGCCCAGTGGGTGAAGCCCCTGAGTCGGTGTGTTGGGAAATCAGAGGCCTGAGGAGAAGATGGAATACAAAGGTAAGCTAGGCAATAATATTAAATAAGTTTCTTCAGATATGAAGTGTAGAAAAGAGGCGAGAGTAGATATCGGAGAGCTGGAAAATGGTGCTAGGGAGGTGGTAAAGGAGGCCAAGGAAATTGTGGACAATCTGTTGGATTTGTTTGAAGAAATGACAAGATAGACAAAGGAGAATCCGTTGATGTTGTGTACTTGGATTTTCAGAAGGCCTTTGACAATGTGCCATATATGAGGCTGCTTAACGTATTAAGAACCCGGGAAAGATACCAGCATGGATAAATCAATAGCTGATTGGCAGGAAGCAAGAGTGGGAATAAAGGGAGCCTTTTCTGGCTGGCTGCTGGTGACTAGTGGTGTTCCCCAGAAGTCATGGTTGAAAACAATTTTTACACTAATGTCAATGGATAACGAAATTAATGGCTTTGTTGCAAGGTATGCAAATACCACAAAGATAGGTGGAGGGGCAGGTAGTTCTGAGGAAGTAGAGAGGCTACAGAAGGACTTAGACAGATTAGAAGAATGGACAAAGTGGCAGATGGAATATAGTGTCAGGAAGTGTATGGTCATGCACTTTGGTAGAAGAAAAGAAAGGGTTGACTATTTTCTAAATACAAAAATACAAAAAGAAAATACAGAAAGCAGAGGTGCAGGGAGCCCTTGTCCAGGATTCCTTGAAGGTTAGTTTGCAGGTTGAGTTCGTGCTGAGGGAGGCAAATGCAATGTTAGCATTCATTTCAAGAGGACTAGAGTACAAAAGCAAGGATGTAATGATTACAAGTCACTGGTGAGGCCTCACTGAGAATATTTTGAACAGTTTATCTAAGAAAAGGATGTTCTGACATTTGAGAGGTAACAGTACAGGGGTATAGATGGGGTAAATGCAAGGAGGCTTTTCCCTGAGGTTGGGTGAGACTACAACTAGAGATCACACATTAAGGGTGAAGGTGAAATATTTACCCATTCCACAATCTCTTTGATCCATGACTGTCAGGAAGTAAGTACAGGAACATCAGGACTTGGACTGTCAGACTGGTTAACAGCTTCTTCCCTCAGGCTGCGAGACTAATGAATACTGTCACCACCGAGGTCTCAACACTTGGTCAGCAAGATGTTTACTTGTGTTGCGCACTACGTGCATTTTCACTTTTATTCACTTATTTTTGGCAATATTTTGGTGTATATTCTCTGTGATACATGTTTTGCGTGTGCACCATGCTCCAGAGGAATGTAGTTTTGTTTGGTTGCATACAAGTACAGTCAGATGACAACAAACTTGAGCTTGATCTCATGCCTGTGTGACTCTGGTAAAACTTTCTGACAAATCCCTCTCCCTTTAACGATTTCTATTCTATCAATAACGATCCTACAGTCTCGGTTTCTCAAGATAACAACAGAACTCAAATGATACCACTCCTAATAATTATTTATTGAATTCAAAATTCATAATCATGTTTATTATCAATGACATATGTTGAGAAATTTGTTTTGTGGCAGCAGAACAGTGCAAAGCAAAAATTTATTATTAATTACAATGAATATGTAAAGTAAGTGGAAAAAGTAACAAAGTAGTGAGGTAGTATACATGGGTTCATTGTCCATTCAGAAATCCAACGGCAGAGAGGAGAAGCTGTTCCTGACATGTTGTGCAGCTTATTTCAACCCTGGGGTGCCGTGGCCTGTCCATACCAGATGGTGATACTAATGGACAGAGTGCTCTCCATGGGGCATCTCCACAGTACATCTATAAAAATTTTCAAGAGTCTGGTGACATATAAAGTCTCCTCAAACTCTTAATGAAATATAGCCACTGGCTTGCCTTCTTCATAATTGGGTCAATATATAGTACACTAAGTGTTGGCGCATGGCCTAGTGGGCAAGGCATCGGACTAGTAACCTGAAGGTCACTGGTTCGAGCCTCAGCTGAGGCAGCGTGTTTGTGTCCTTGGGCAAGGCACTTAACACCACATTGCTCTGCGACGTCACAGGTGCCAAGCTGCATGGGTCCTAGTGCCCTTCCCTTGGACAACTTCGGTGGCGTGGAGAGGGGAAGGCCTGCAGCTTGGGCAACTGCCGGTCTCCCATACAACCCTGCCCAGGCCTGCACCCTGGAAACTCCAGGCGCAGATCCATGGTCTCTCGAGACTGACGGATGCCACCATATAGTACACTTGGCTAGAACATGTCCAAAAGACATAGGAGCAGAATTAGGCCATTCAGTTCATTGAAGTGAAGTTTAATGTCATTTAACTACATACATGTGTATAACATGTATAATCATATAATGTATATCGAGACAAGACAATGTTTCTTCAAACCAGGGTGTAAAGCACGGTAGTACACATAACACACAAAAACTTTGATTGGCCTTATTTCTAGTGGTGATGAGACACCCTGACACAGATAACAACCTCTCCCTCAGTGTCCAAAAAACAAAAAAAAGGCTGCTTGTCAATTACAGGAGGAATGGAGACAGGCTCGGCTTCAACAACATTAAATGGTCTGCAGTTGAGAGGGTGAGTAGTTTCAAATTTCTCAGTATACACATCACCGAAGATCTCAGCTGGACTGTACACACTGACTTTGTGACAAAAAAAGCACAACAGTGTCTCTTCCACCTCAGGCAACTGAAGAAGTTTGGCATGGGCCCCCAAATCCTCAAAACCTTCTACAGGGGCACCACTGAGAGCATCCAGGCGGACTGTATCACCGCCTGGTATGGGAATTGCACCAACCTTGATCGTTGGGCACTGCAGAAAGTGGTGTGGACAGCCCAGCACATCTGTGGATGTGAACTTCCCTCCATTGAGGACGTTGATAGCAGCAGGTGCATAAAGAAAGCCTGGAAGATCATCGGGGACACCAGTCACTCCAACGACAAACTGATTCAGCGGCTTCCATCTGGCAAATTGTACCGCAGCATTAAAGCCAGAACCAACGGGCTATGGGGCAGCTTCTTTCTACAAACCATTAGACTTTTAAATTTATTTATCTGTACATTGCAACAGAGTCATAACACAAACATTTTTACTCCCTCACCTTGTGAGCTGGTTGTAAGATTTAAATAAATTCAAATTCAAATTATGAAAGTCTGCTCCACTAGTCCATCACGGCTGATTTATTATCCCTCTCAACCCCATTCTCCTGTCTTCTCCTCGTAACCTTTGACGCCCTGACTAATCAACAACCTATCAGCCTCTGCTTTAAATATACTCAATGACTTGGCCTCTGAAGCTAACCGTGGCAATGAATTCCACAGATTCACCACCCTCTAGCTAAAGAAATTCCTCCTCATCTCTGTTCTAAAGGAAAATCCTTGTTCAGTGAGTGTGAGCCCTCTGTTCCTAGACTCCACATTACAAGGAATATCCTTTCCACATCCACTTTACCTAGGGGTTTCAACATTCTGTAAGTTTCAATAAGACCTCCCCTTACTCTAAACTCCAGCAAGTACAGGCCCAGAGCCATCAACTATTCCTCATATGTTTTGCACATGTGTTTGGGAATTTGCAGTGTCCCTGTTCTCTGGTAACTACCGTATTCCAAAATCAAAGGAGGATTGAAGGGTTTTGTGAATACCCCCCACAATTCCTATCTTTCTTTTCTACAGGATGCAGCTCAGCAGGTGGGCATTTCTACTTCATTGGTATTGCTATTGGTTTATTATTGTCGCATGTAACACAATACACATGCCGACATCACAGCAATGTAGCGGTTAGCGCGACACCATAACAGCTCGGGGTGTTGGAGATTGGAGTTCAGTTCCAGCATCATCTGTAAGATGTTCGTACGTCCTCCCCGAGAGCGTATGGGTTTCCTCCAAGTTCTCACAGTCCAAAGCCCTACCCTTTAATTGGTCGTTTTAAATTGTCTTGTAATTAAACTGGGGTTAAATAGGTGGGCAGCCAGGCAGCATAGCTTAAAGGGTCAGCTCCATGCTGTATCTTGAAATAAAATAAATAACGGATACAGTGAAAAGCTTGTCTTGCATACCATTCATCTTCTCTCACAATTCGGTCCAAAGGTTTGAGATTCATTTGTCACATGTAAATTGAATCATCTAAACAGTGAAATGTGTCATTTGCATCAATGGCCAACACAGTCCAAGGAGGCACTGGGGGCAAGCCACATGCTTTCAGTGCCAACATAGCAAGCCCTCAACTCACTAACCCTAACTCATACGTCTTTGGAATGTGGGAGGGGAGGAAACCAGGGCCCCTGCAGAAAACCAGCCTGGTTACAGGGAGACCATACAAATGCCTTGCAGCTAGTGGCGGGATGGGAATTGAACCACAATCGCTAGCACAGTGAAGTGTTACGCTAACCGCCATGTTACTGTGCTGACTGAGATCACGTTGTTACTGTCATGTTGCGCTCACAAAGGACTGGACCCAGGTGCAGAGGAACAGCAGGATCCCCAGGAAGAGACTGAAACAAGAGGTTAAATATTGGAATCAGTCAAAAGAGTGACTGTTCAACACCTCAAAAATTCGTCCTCTCCATCACAATGACCCCACCATGGCACTGACTGAGAGTCCTCTTTAAATAGTCAAAGACTGTGTGGGGAACTTGTGCCAGACACAATTAACTTAACAAGATTAAACCAAAAACACAAGGGCTTAACTACTCGAGGTAAGATATGATTAGTAAATACAGGTGCTCAAAAAGCCCGGAAACTCAACACTCTATGGCAAGCCACAGGGATGATGAGAATTACATGCACTGAGATACACTGAATACAAATAAAATCATTACACAGTGCATCTTTTCGCTCAATTAGGCCCACCGTTTCTCTCAGTACATTTTTGCTTCTACATAAACACAAGCAATTCTGCAGGTGCTAGAAATCCAGAATAACACACACACAATGCTAGAGGAACTCAGCATAGAAATGAATATGGAAATGAAGTGGCAGATGGACTTCAACCCAGATAGGTGTGAAGTAGTTCATTTCAGCAGGTCAAATCTGAAGACAGAATATAATATTAATGGTAAGACTCATGGCAGTGTGGAGAATCAGAGAGATCTTGGGGTCCATGTCGATAGGACACTCAAAGCCGCTTGGCAGGTTGACAGTGTTGTTCAGAAGGCGTATGGTGTGTTGGCACTGAATTCAAGAGCTGTGAGGTAATGTTACAGCTACATAAGACCTTAGTTAGACCCCACTTGGAGTACTGTGTTCAGTTCTGGTCACCTCACTACAGGAAGGATGTGGATACTATAGAGAGAACGCAAGGATGCCTATATTGGAGGGTATGCCTTCTGAGGATAGGTTGAGTGAACTCGGCCTTCTCTCCTTGGCGTGACGGAGGATGAGAGGTGACCTGATAAATGTGTATAGGATGATGAGGGTCATTGATCGTGTGGATAGCCAGAAGCTTTTTCCCAGGGCTGAAATGGCTAACACGAGGGGGCATAGTTTTAAGGTGCTTGGAAATAGGTACAGAGGGGATGTCAGGGGTAAATTTCTCATACAGACAGTGATGGAAGTGGATACAATAGGGTCTTTTAAGGACCCCTTGGATGGGTACATGGAGCTTAGAAAAATAGAGGGTTATGTGGTAGAGACATTCTAGGCAGTTTCTAGAGTAGGTCACATGGACAGCACAACATTGTGGGCCGAAGGACCTGTAATATGCTGTAGATTTCTATGTTCTATGTTAATAAACAGTCAATGTTTCAGGCCAAGACCCTTCATTAAGTCCTGATGAAGGGTCGTGGTCTAAAAAGTTGACTCTTTATTCCTTTCCATAGATCTATACGGGGTTCCCAGTCTCTTTTATGCCACAAACCAATACCATTAAACTAGGGGTCTGTGCACTCCGGGTTGAGAATCCCTGCCATAGATGGTGCCTGACCTGCTGCGTTCCTGCAGCATCTTGTGTGTGTTACTCTGCTAGGTGCTTAATTATCACAGATTTCATGCCTCTTTTAAATTTATCTCTGATTACTTTCTCTTTCCCCCTCTTATTCCCTTTCTCATACCTCTTCTGTATTTTCTCGACCAAGGTTGGCTCTCGGCCAACTTCTAAACCTGTCCTGTAATTCAACCCTCTCCACCTTGAGAGGCTCTCATTATTCAAGGAGTGCTTTCATATGCTGGGGGACCTGTAGAAACTCATTTGTACCCTCTCTTACAGATCTTAATAAGATTCCCAGGTGTCGACAGACCTTGGATTGAACATCAGGACAGTGTCCAATTACACCCTGACAGTGCTGCAACACCTTTCTCAGCTATCTTGCCGTAAAGAACCAGAATCCAGTAAAATATCACTGATAAATGTCATGAAATTAGTAGTTTTCCGGCTGCAGTGCATTGCAATTCATACACGCATTCATTACGTGCCGTGTCGAATGACGTGGACGATCATGGTCTTTTCATGACCGTGACTGTTCCTGGCAATTTTTTCCTGCCAAAGTGGTTTCCCTTTGCAGCCTTCTGACCATAATCTTTACAAGATGGGTGACCCCAACCAGAATCAATACCCTTCACAGTTTGTCTGCTTGGCGTCAGTGGTCGCATAACCAGGACTTGTGACCAGCTGCTCATACGAGCTGCTCCCATGGCTTCACGTAACCATGATTGGGGTGGTGGTGGGAGGGAGGGGGGTAACCAGGTGCCACACCTTGCCCAAGGGCGACCTGCAGGCTCGTGGAGGGAAGGAGCACCTTACACCTACTTCGGTAGAGATGCATCTCCATCCCTCCATCTGACATGTCAGTACATAATAATCTTAAAAACTATAAATTATAATAAGAAAATATATATACAGTACTGTGCAAAAAGTCGTAGGCACATATTCAGTATATAGCTATGGTGCCCAAGACTTTTACACAGTACTATATTTGTCAATGTGGTGCAAAGAGTAAGTGTGTAAATCTGGCGGGAGCAAAGGATGTTGGGAATGGTGAGTGTGGAGCGCCGCGGGAGGGGTTGTTGGTCAGGTGGCAGAGGAGTGCCAGGGGCCGGGGGGTTGTTACCGGCACACCCAGCCCTAAGACTGATTCCAACCTGATCATTATAGAATTTCTCTCTGGTGCTTCCTGCTCCTCCCCCCCACACTCAGTCCACAATGGAGACCCATATCAGAATCAGGTTTATCATCACTCACCTGTCATGAAATTTGTTCTTTTTTGTGATAGTAGTACAGTGCAATACATAAAATCACCACAGTACAGTGCAAAAGTCGTAGGCACCTTAGCTAATTTTGATGACAGAAGGAAGTAGCTATTCCAGAAATGTTAAGTGTGTTCATTCAGACTCCTGTACCTCCTCCTGGGTGATAGGGTCCTTAATGATGGATGCTGCCTTTCTGAGGCATTGCCTTTTGAAGGTGGGGAGTCTAGTGCCCATGATGGATTTACAGTTTCTGTATCCTGTGCAGTGCCCCCCCCCCAGCACGCCCCCCATACCAGACGGTGATGCAGCCAGTCAGAATGCTCTCCAGCATTTTGTGTTTGTTGTTCTGGGTATCAGTGAGCACCACTCAATTGTGACAACAATTTCCATCACCCTAAGACATCAGAGCAGAATTAGGCCATTCAGCCCATTGAATCTGTTCTGCCATACTGTCATAGCTGATTTACTATCCCTCTCAACTTCATTCTCCTGCCTTCTCCCCATAATCTTTGACACCCTGACTAAACAAGAACATACCAGACTCTGCTTTAAGTATACCCAATGACTTGGCCTTCTCATCAGTCTGTGGCAATGAATTCCATACTTTTACCACAGTCTGGTGATGATTTGGAAAATTTGGTGATGATTAATGGGGTGATAGCTACTTATTGATATTACCCATCAAGCTATGAGTGATTTTAAACATCTTTTTTCATACTGTACATCCTTACCAATTAGTAACATCAGAAGAACCTTTAACTAACAAAATAATTCACCAACATGAGCTGCTATCTCACATCATCACCTACAGGGGGTGCTGTTGGCATTTCATTCAGGCTGAACACCCAGCCTTACATTCAGCAGGCATAAACATTTCATTATCCTCTCCCTTGTTGGGATAGTTGTTTAGGACTAACAAGACAAGAGTAGACAAATCTGTGACTCAGTCCTACCACTTTATTATATATCAAATAATCTAATTCTTTACCCCAGCCTCTGCATCATGGGCATTAGCCTCCATACCATCAAGGACATCTTCAAAGGGCAATACCTCAGGAAAGTGCCATCCATCATTAAGGACCCCCACTCATTAATACCACAGGGAAGAGGCACAGGAGTCTGAAGACAAACACTCACCATTTGAGGATCAGCTTCTTCCCCTCCTCCATCAGGTTTCGAAGTTCAAAGTAAAATTTATGATTAGAGTACAGACACATCACCACGTACAACCCTGAGATTCATTTTCCTGCGGGCATACTCAGGAAATCTATAGAATAGTAACTGTAAGCAGGATCAATGATAGAAACAAGTAGTGCATAGAAGACAACAAACTGTGCAAATGCAAGTATAAATAAATAGCAGTAAATAAACAGAGCACGAAATAACAGGATAAAGAGTCCTTAAAGTGAGATCACTTCTTGTGGGAGCACCTCAATAACTGAGTGTAGTTATCCCCTTTTGTTCGAGAGCCTGATCGTTGAGGGTAGTAACTGTTCTTGAACCTGGTGGTGCGAGTCCTGAAGCACCTGTGCCTTCTACCTGATGGCAGCAGTGAGAAAAGAGCATGGCCTGGGTGGTGAGGATCTCTGATGATTGATACTGTTTTTAATGATATCATGTCATGTAGATGTGCTCATTGTTTGGGAGGGCTGAAACCATGATGTACTGGGCTGAATCCATCACCTTTTGTAGGATTTTCCACTCAAAGGCATTGATGTTCCCATACCAGGGTGTAATGTAGCCAGTCAGTACACTTTCCACCACACGTCTATAGAAGTTTGCCAAGGTTTTTGATGTCATGCCAAATCTCTGCAAACTGCTAAGGAGGTAGAGGCACTGTCGTGCTTTCTTTGCAATAATATTCATATGATGGGTCCAGGACAGGTCGAATGACACCTAGGAATTTAAAGTTTCTCCCTCTCCACCTCTGATCCTCCGATGAGGACTGGCTCATGGACCTTTGGTTTCCCTCTCCCGAAGTCTACAATCAGTTCCTTGGTCTTATTGACACTGAGTGAGAGGTGGTTGCTATTACACTGCTCAGCCAAATTTTCAATCTCCCTCCTGTATGTTGATTCATCACCACTTTTGATATGACTTCAACAATGGTGTCATCAGCAAACTTGAATATGGTGTTGGAGCAGACGATGAACCCTTGGACACTACCTCTCTATTTTGCTGTCTTTTTTATGTAATTTATAGTTTTTATTTATTGCAATGTACTGCTGCCACAAAACAGTACATTTCACAACAATTTCACAGGATTGCTGCCTGTGCCACATGCCAATGAGGGTAAGAATTGGAGGTTAATGTGTGGCTGAGGAACTGGTGTAGTGGGCAGGGGTTCAGATTTATGGAGCACTGGGCTTTCTTCAAGGGGAAGGTGTAGCCTGTAACAAAAGGGACTGGTTACACCTGAACTGGAGGAGGTCCTATCTCCTTGCAGGCAGGTTTTCTGGAGTAGTTCAGGAGGGTTTAAGCTAATTTGTCAGGGAGATGGGAACCGGAGTGATAGTGCTGAGGATGAGGTAGTTGGTTTACAAACAGAGGCTGTGTGTAATGAGACTGCTAGCAAGGAGAGGCTGACGATAGGGCAAAATTGCAGTCAATAGGTTGAGCTACAACGTAAGAGGTAGACAAAATCGAAAAGGGTGAATACAGAACTGAAAGTGTTGTATCTGAATGCGTGCAGAATACAGAATAAGGTAGCTGACCTCGTAGCACAGTTGCAGATTGGCAACTGTGACGTTGTAGGCATCACTGAATCATAGCTGAAATAAGGTTATAGCTGGGAGTTTATTGTCCAAGGATTGTATCAAAATGACAGGCAGATAGGCAGCAGGGTGGCATTGCTCTGTTGGTAAAAAATGAAATCAAATGATTAGAAAAAGGAAGCATAGTTTCAGAAGGTGCTGATTCATTGCGGATAAAGCAAAGGAAATGCAAGGGTAAAAAGACCCTGATAGGTGTTATATACAAACCCATCCCCAACCAGCAGTAAGGATGTCTACAAACTGCATCAGGAGATAGAAAATGCATGCCAAAAGGTCAATGTTACAATAGTCATGGGGGATTTCATTATGCAGGTAGATTGGAAAAACGGGTTGGTACTGGATGCCAAGAGAGGGGATCTTCTAGAATAACTACAGGATGGCTCATGGTGAGCCCACTAGGGAATCAGCTATTCTGGATTGGGTAAACACGAGGAAATCTGCAGATGCTGGAAATTCAAACAACACACACAAAATGCTGGTGGAACACAGCAGGCCAGGCAGCATCTATAAGGAGAAGCACTGTCGACGTTTCGGGCCGAGACCCTTCATCAGGATTAACTGAAAGGAAAGATAGTAAGAGATTTGAAAGTAATGGAGGGAGGGGGAAATGCGAAATGATAGGAGAAGACGGAGGGGGTGGGGTGAAGCTAAGAGCTGGAAAGGTGATTGGCGAAAGTGATACAGAGCTGGAGAAGGGAAAGGATCATGGGACGGGAGGCCTCGGGAGAAAGAAAGTGGGGGGGAAGCACCAGAGGGAGATGGAGAATAGGCAAACAACTAAGTATGTCAGGGATGGGGTAAGAAGGTGAGGAGGGGCATTAACGTAAGTTAGAGAAGTCAATGTTGGCATTAACGGAAGTTAGAGAAGTCAATGTTCAACTTAGATTGGAGGAACAACACCTTATATACCGGCTGGGTAGCCTCCAACCTGATGGCATGAACATTGACTTCTCTAACTTCCAATGATCATATGATTGAATTCACACTGAGTTTTGAGAAGCAGAAGCTAAAGTCAGATGTGTCAGTATTACAGTGGAGTAAAGGGAATTACAGAGGCATGAGAGAGGAGTTGGCCAGAATTGATTGGAAAAGAACACCGGCAGGGATGACGACAGATCAGCAACGGCTGGAATTTCTGGAAGCAATTCAGAAGGCTCAGGATATATACATCCCAAAGAGGAAAAAGTATTCTAAAGGCAAGATGACACAACCATGGCTACAAGAGATGTCAAAGTCAACATGAAAGCCAAGGAGAGGGTATGTAATAGAGCAAAAATTAGTGGGAAGTTAGAGGACTGGGAAGCTTTCAAATACCAACAGAAGGCAAATAATAAAAGTCATTAAGATAGAATATGAATGTAAACTAGCCAATAATAATAAAGAGGTTACAAAAACTTTCTTTAGATACATAACGTGAAAGAGAGGTGAGAGTGAATATCAGAACACTAGTAATGGGGGACAAGGAAATGGTGGATGGACTGAACAAGTATTTTACATCAGTCATGACTGTGGAAGACACCAGCAGTATGGTGGAAGTTCCAGGTGTCATGGGGCATGAAGTGTGTGAAGTTACCATAACTAGAGAGAAGGTTCTTGTAAAACTGAAAGTTCTGAAGGTAGGTAAGTCACCTGGACCAGATGGTGTACACCCCAGGATTCTGAAAGAGGTAGCTGAAGCAATTGTGGAGGCATTAGTAATGATCTTTCAAGAATCACTAGATTCTGGAATAGTTCTGGAAGAGTGGGAAATTGCAAATTTCACTCCACCCTTCAAGAGAGTGGAGAGAGGCAGAAAAAAAGAAATTATAGACCAGTTAGTTTGACCTCAGTGTTGGAAGATGTTGGAGTCGATTATTAAGGATGAGATGTCAGGTACTTGGAGACACATGATAAAATAGGCTGTAGTCAGCGTGGTTTCTTCAAGGAAAAACCTTGCCTGCCAAATCTGTTGGAATTCTTTGAAGAAGTAACAAGCAGGATATACAAAGGAGAATTGGTTGATCTTGAGCACTTGGATTTTCAGAAGGCCTTTGACAAGGTGCCACACATGAGGCTGCTTAGCAAGCAACAAGCCCATGGTATTACAGGAAAGATTCTAGCATGGCTGATTGGCAGGAGGCAAAGAATGTGAATAAATGCCAGTGACTAGTGGTGTTCAACAGGAGCCTGTGTTGGGACTGATTCTTTTTACATAATATGTCAATGATTTGGATGATGAAATTGATGGTTTTGTTGCAAAGTCTGCAGATGACACAAAGACAGGTGGAGGGACTACAGATGGACTTAGAGTCGGAGAATGGGCAAAGAAATGGCAGATGGAATACAGTCGGGAAGTGTATGATCATGCACTTTGGTAGAAGAAGTGAAAGGGTTGAATATTTTCTAAATGGAGAGAAAATACAAAAATCTGAGATGCAAAGGGAGTCCTTGTGCAGGATTCCCTAAAGGTTAATTTGCAGGTTGAGTCTGTGGTGAGGAAGGCAAATGTGATGTTAGCATTCATTTCAAGAGGACTGAAATATAAAAGCAAGGATGTAATGTTAAAACTTTATAAAGCTCTGGTGTGGCCTCACTTGGAGTATTGTGAGCAGTTTTGTGCCCCTTATCATAGAAAGGATGTGCAGAAACTGGAGACGGTTCAAAAGAAGTTCATAAAAATGATTCCAGGATTGAATGGCTTGTCATATGAAGAGCGTTTGGTGTCTCTGGGCCTGTGTTTACTATAATTCAGAAGTATGAGGGGTGACCTCATTGAAACCTATTGAATAATGAAAGGCCTTGTTAGAGTGGATGTGGAGAGGATGTTTCCTATGGTGGCAAAGTCTAAGACCAGATGACACAGCCTCAGAATATAGAGGGGCAATCTTTTAGAACAGAGATGAGGAAGAATTTACTTAACCAGAGAGTGGTGAATCTGCGGAATTTGTTGCCACAGGCAACTGTGGAGGCCAAGTCTTTGCGTATGTTTACAGCAGAGGTTGATAGGTTATTGACTGGTCCAGGCCAGGAAGGGACACAGGGAGAGGAAGGGAAGATAATTATCATAGATGGAATGGCAGAGCAGACTCAATGGGCCAAATGGCCTAATTCTGCTCCAATGTTTTATGGTATTTTGTGCCAGTGATATTAAACATGATACTGACTCTGATTCCTGAAATATTCTTGCAGTCTAGTTTGAGTGGCAGAGGAGAAAAGCTATGGTGTCTCAAATATTTCTGGCAGAAATGTGTTTCACTGTCATGGAATTGTCAAAGATAATTATCTTCCCTTCTCATGATGAAGCAGTCACAAAATTCCTGAGTTCATGACATTCTTACAAACTGAATCTCATTACATTTTCCATCATCAGAGACCCCCACCACCCCAGGACATGCTCTCTTCTCGCTGCTGCCATCGGGAAGGAGGTACAGGAGCCTCAGGTCCCACACCACCAGCTTCAGGAACAGTTATTACCCCTCAACCATCTGGCTCTTGAACCAGAGGGGAAAGCTTCACGCAACACTCATCCCATCACAGAACTGTTTCCACATCCTGTGGACTCACTTTGAAGAATTCTTCATCTCATGTGCTTGATATTTATTCCTTTTTTTGAGAAAGAAATCTTAAAAAGCAAATCAGGAGGCTAAAAGAAGGTCTGAGGTTGCAATAGCAGAAGGAGAATCCTAAGGGGTTCTACAGATACGATGACAGCCAAAGGATTGTAAGGGACAAAATTTACTGTGGTGCGTTGGTCAGAGTGCAACATGCAAAAAAAACCAACATTCAACAATCATGAAGAGTAAGCTTAATGTGACATCACTGCTCAGTCCGTTGGATTTTAGAATTCAATTCCAACACTGTTGGTATGTTCCCCATGTGACCACATAAATTTCCTCCAGCTGCTCCGGTTTCCTCCCACAGTCCATAGATGTACCAGTTGGTGGGTTAATTGTCATTATAAATAGTCCTGTGATAAGACTAAGGTTAAATATGTGGGTTGTTGTGTGATGTGCCTCGCTGGGTCAGAAGGGCCTGTTCTGCACTGTATCTCTAAATAAATAAAAAAAAGAATAAGAATTATATAAAAAATGGAGTTAGAGGTTAAAGTATGGATATGGAATAAAATGTGCAGAAATACATCAATACCAGCATGTACTTACAATGTAAACAGCATTATAAACGGTGGTTCGAAGTGTTTACAGTGTGGTGTCGTGATGAGGGTGATAGATAGAGCGGCTGGTGCTGCGGTCTAACCAGTATGGTTGGTCAGATCAACTCTCAACACACAGGTGGAACTCTGAAGTGGATGGGCTACTGCAGCAGAAGATGATGAGGGTCCACTCAGTGACCTCTTTATTAGGTTCTGGAGGTGGCAATCAGGTGTATATTTCTGGTTGAGAACAGTACAAAGTCTTTTTAAAACACAGTGACAGACCAGAACCTCCAGTGCATGACAAATGATTCACTGTCATAACAATAGCTTGCAATATTGAGTTTTCCTCCTTCATGTCTGGGCCTGCTGTTAAAAGACCAAAACAACAATTCCCAAATACAAGTGACAGTGTCCTTTCTGTTTCTCTTTAAATTTACTACCTTAATATCCTGTCTGTTGTGTATTTCAAATTCAGTAATATTATAAATATATTGTTCGACTAAGCATTCTTTGTTGTTTACGTAATTCATTACAGGTTATACGTGAAGTATGTGAACGGCATACGTCATCGCGTCGCCACGTCTATGTGCGTGCCTTGCTGAAAGTAAAACCAAACTATGTACATGCAATTCCCAGCTCCGTGTTCTTCTGTCGATTAGATTTATGTTTTGGAATTGCAAAATGTAACACTGTGAATCCTCTTTCTCTTTTTCTCTTTAATGCTTTATATAGTGACGCTCTGGGGGGGGGGGGGCATGGTCGACAGCCCACCCCTGCATTTCTAATGACCGGTACTGCTTATTGTTCTTATGCTAAAATGCTTTTGTAGGATTATGGTGGGAAGTTCCAGTTCATTTAATGTTACATTTTAGCTTGGGTTATACAGTTATTCACTTGTGTATTTGTGGGTCACCCTGACTGTAACCTGAGTGTGTGATGGTCACCTCCCCCATCGGTGTGAGACGGGTTGGGTTCACTGTGCGGGTCATGGTGCCCGGTCAGTTTTGTGTCTATCACAATTAAACGGTTATCCAGTTTAATGAGCTTCCTTGACTGTCATTATGGACCAAATGCTCGCCACAATATTACCTGATGATTCTCACTCAAAGAAAGGAATTAAGATCGGCTTTACTTGTCACACGTACATCAAAAAATCAAAACATACAGTGAAATATGTCATTTACATTAAAATTCAAAGTAAATTTATCTTCAGAGTATGTATATGCCACCATATACAACCCTGAGATTCCCTTTCTTGCAGGCATTCATGGCAGAACAAAAAATACAACAGGGATCAAAGAAAAACTCCAAGAGCCTCAGGTCCTACACTACCAGGTTCAGGAACAGTTACCGGTATTTCCCCTCAGCCATCAGGCTCCTGACTCAGAGGGGATCACTTCCCTCACCCCATCACTGAACGGTTCCCACAACCGATGGACTCACTTTCAATGACTCTATATCTCATGTTCTCAGTATTATTTATTTACTTGTTTATTTATTTTCATTATTATTTCTTTTTTTGTATTTGTAGTTTGCCTTCTTTTGCGCACTGGTTGTCAGTCTTTGTGTCAGTTTTTCATTGATTCTATTGGAATTTTTGATCTATTGTGAATGTCTACAAGAAAATGAATCTCGTGGTGGTCGATCATGACAAATAGGTAGTTTGATAATAAAATTTACTTTGAACTTTGTCTGGTGTTAGGCATGCCAATCATCGAACACATAAAAACACAAGAGATTCGGCAGATCAACACGTACAAAAGCTGGATGAACTCAGCAGGTCGGGAAGCATTCGTTGAAATGAGCAGTCAACGTTTCGGGCTGAAACCCTTCTCACGACAAGGGGTCTCGGCCCGAAACATTGACTGCTCATTTCAACGGATGCTGTCCGACCTGCTGAGTTCATCCAGCTTGTTTGTACGTCTTGATTTGACCACAGCATCTGCAGTGTACTTTGTGTTTTAGATTCTGCAGATGCTGGAAATCTGGAGCAACACACACAAAATGCTGGAGGAACTCAGCAGATCAGGCAGCGTCTATGGACTGTTTGTACATTTCTACTGAACTAGTATAACAGGTTTCACTGGAAAACACTGCTGTTCTTATAGAGCCTGAGGCACTCCACGTTAATTGAATAGTTTTTTTATAAAACACATTTAACAGATTATTGTTGAATAGGCCAGTGAAACAGGAAGTGAAATATTGGCCTTAACTAAGCTTCATAAGCAGAGTTTTGCATGGTGCAGATCAGTGAGTGCCACCTTGCTCAACACTTTCGTCCACAATTTACAATAGTTTTGAAATGTCAGGATTTCACTTGAGTAGCCTCCCCAGCATCGATGCATCTTCAAAAGGTGGTATCCATCATCAAGAACGCTCACCATCCAAGACACGCCCTACTATATTTTCTCATTGCTACCATCAATGCTTGTTTATTTATTATCTTTTTATTTTATTTATTTTTTTTCTCTCTCTCTGCTAGATTATGTGTTGCATTGAACTGCTGCTGCTAAGTTAACAAATTTCATGTCACATGCCGGTGATAATAAACCTGATTCTGATTCTGATTCAGAGAGGAGGTACAGGAGCCTGAAAACACACATTCAACATATTAGGAACAATTTCTTCAACTCCGCCATAAGATTTCTGAATAGGCAGTGAACCCATGAACACTCTCTCAATATTTTGTTCTCTTTTCACACCACTTGAATATTTATTCATAATATAGCTGTATAATAATTATTATGTGGCATGGGCAGTCATGGTCCCTTTGACCATGACTGATATTTGACAAATTTTTCTACAAAATGGTCTTACCATTGCCTGCTTCTGGGCAGTGTCTTTACAAGATGGGTGACCCCAGCCATTATCGATACTCTTCAGAGATTGTCTGTCTGGCGTCAGTGGTCGCATAACCAGGACTTGGGATATGCACCATCTGCTCATAAAACCATTCACCACCTGTTCCCATGGCTTCACATGATCCAGATCAGGGGGGTTAAACAGGTGCTACACCTTGCCCAAGGAAGACCTGCAGGCTAGCGGGGGGAAAGAAGCTTACACTTCCTTTGGTAGAGGCAAATCTCCCTCCTCCGCCCCCCCCCCCCCCCACACACAAAACTGAGGTTTGTCAGTTCCTGAGACTCCAAAAGCAAATCCTTCTGGAGTTTAGCCATCTGGAGCTTGGCTCTTGGTAGGGTCACCCATGGTGGTAAGGTCAAAGGAGACGTTCCAGACAAAAAGAGAGCCAACCAAGACCTCAATAGAAGATGATGGTGGAAGATCATCACAAAAGTAGTGAAGACAGAGGAAGGCTGCAGAAGTGAAGGGTACCTAGGCCACTTGACCCCGATCCCGATCCCATTGTCAAGGATTGTGTCCATCAGCCTCCCCACATTAAACAAGGTCACGCACAGTCGTTCTCCATTAAACAAATCCACCCTAACATCCCAAATTAAGTCCCATGTCAATCAGCAAGTGGGGAAACCTTAATGCTTGAAACTGCAGAAAGCAAAACAGTTCTGAATTGTCTTACTGCTTATTTCTTGCTAACTATCAGTGACAAAAATCATTGTTTTTTGAACAGAAGCACACAAAACTGATGCTGTTTAAGAATTGTTTGGTCTAAGCACAGTGTAGTGTCTTAACGGTCACATGAGCATGCATCTGATGCTGGTTAGAAACCATTTGGCAACAGCCTCCTGTCCGAATTAAAGGGCATAGCATCCCAAATAAAGCAATTAAATGATGGCCCAATTAATCGGAATCCATTGTGTGTGTGTGCGTGTCTGTCTGTGAGTGTATGTGTGTTTGTAGATTGATATATATATATATATATATATATATATATCTATAGAGAGAGAGAGAGAGAGAGAGAGAGAGAGAGAGAGAGAGAGAAAGAGAGAGATCTAGGTATCTAGGTTCTTTAAGGTTGTCATAGCCGGCAGATAAACTTCCACTAAACCTACACTATTTATTAAATCCTCTCAAGTGTGTGCATCTCAAATAGGCTCTGACAACTATTTCCAGCTCCTGGCTTTCATGTGTGCCTTAGCTGCTAAGCTCGGTGGAACCATTTCTACTGACAGGAGAGGGGCAAAAGCGGGTTGCTAGTGTTTTAAAACCAGTCGCATCAGCCACGGTTAGCAGCTCAGCTAAGAGAAGGAAAACTCTGATCTCAAACTATTGCTGCCTTGTAGCTGTACCCACTCATGGAGAAGACTTCGGCAGTGAACCCCAAGGAAAAATCCAGATAGGGCAGTCTTAAGTTGAGTTCAACACTGACTGGCAACTCCTGTGAAGCCACTGGTACCAGACTGTATCGGTCTCTGCCATTCCTTTGAGTTGATGAGTTGTGTGGAGAGGGGAAGTCTGTATGGGCAGCGGCTTGTTCTCCATATTACACTGCTGTGGCTAACGTACTGGCCAATGGTGGGCCTCATATAGCTCAATAGACAGATATAGAGTCATAGCATCATTGAAAATACAGCACAGAAACAGGCACTTCAGCCCATCTAGACTGTTCCAAACCATTTAAACTGCCTGGTACAACTGACCTGCACCGGGGACCATAGCCCTCCACTCCCCTACCATCCATGTACCTCCCCAAACTCCTCTTAAATGTCGAAATTGGGCTCACAGGCACCCACTGGCAGCTTGTTCCACACTCTCACATGGAGAGGTACACAGCCCTCATGGGGAGGGACACCCACCCTTATGGAGAGGTACCTGAGTGGAAAAGTTTCCCCTGATTGTAATTTATAGTTTTTAAAAAATATTTATTTATATTTATTACAGGTACTGCTACTGCAAAACAACAAATTTCACAGCATATGCCAGTGATTAGAACAGCATATGTGAAACTGGAATATTGATTGAATAATTAAAAAGGCTTTACTATACTGTATGTATATGTTACAATCATCCGCATTATATAATCGTGCCTTGTATTTCATTGATATTCCATTTTATAGGTCTGGAACTGCAAGCCCAATTTGTTGATGGCTTGGAGATGTGAGTTCACTCTGGTTGTCCCAGGTTTGGATTACAAAGTCACAAACCCCTGTATGGAGTAGTCTTTTAAACCAAGTGCCAACCAGAAGAGTTTCTGCCAATGCTAGAGATCCAGAGTAACACACACAAAATGCAGGTCAGGCAGCATCTATGGAAATGAATAAGCAATCCAACGTTTCAGAATGAGACCCTTCATCAGGACCAGTAAAGAAGGGGGAAGACACCAGAATAGAAAGGGAGTGGGAGGACTACAACTGGCAGGTGAATCCAGGTGGGTGGGGGAGAGGTCTGATGTGAGAAGCAGGGAGCTGATCAGTGGGAAAGGTAAAGGGACTGAGAAGAAGGAATCTGATAGGAGAGGAGAGTGGACCATGGGAGAATGGGAAGGCAGAGGGGCACCAGAGGGAGGTGATGGGCAAGTGAGGAGAAAAGAAAGGGTAAGAGGGGAGACGGAATGGGAATAAGTGAAGAGAGAAAGGAGCTTGAAGAAATTACCAAAAATTGGAGAAATTGACGTTGAGGCCATCAGGTTGGAGACTATCCAGACAGAATATGAGGTGTTGCTCCTTCCAGCTGAGAGTGGACTCTTTGTGGAGGTAGAGGAGGCCATAGACCAACATGTCAGAATGGGAATGGGAAGTGGAATCAAATGAACTAGCCTAAGGGACATCCTCCCTGTCGTGAATGGAGCAAAGGCACTCAACAGTTAGGTTTCAATTCCAGCCGCTGTCTGTAAGGAGTTTGTACGTTCTCCCCATGACCACGTGGGTTTCCTCTGGGACCTGTAGTTTCCTCCTGCTTTCCAAAGACATACAGACTTGGATTAGTAATTTGTGGTCAGTCAAATACAGCCACGTTAACTGCTCCACTGTATATGCCTTCTTTCATAATACTGCCACACAGTTAGGTCATTGCTATTTTACATGTGGCATTAGTTAAATTTAATTAGTGGAACTTCAGACTTCCACAATTCAAATCATCTGTTATTTTTCCCTGTCTGTTTATATTCATGGGTCTTAGTCGACATACTGTGCTATTTTTAATGCTCCACACACAAAATATTTCAGGCCAATACAAACAGATGGTCAATGCTCAATGTTAAGTAAGATTGTGTAAGCCTAATTATAATCTTCATTAAAAATAGCATCAACACTAGAGATTGAATAGGTTAGGACTTCACTCTTTGGAACGTAGAACATTAAGAGGAGATTTGATGGAGGTATACAAAATGATGAGGGGTATAGAAGGGGTAAATGCAAGCAGGTTTTTTCCACTGAGGTTAGGAGGGACTACAACCAGAGCTCATGAGTGAATGCTGGAAGTGTAAAGGGAATAGGAGGGGAAATTCCTTCACTCACAGGATCGTGAGAGAGTGGAACGAGCTGCCAGTACAACTGGTGCCTGTGAGCTCGATTTCAATGTTTAAGGGAAGTTTGGATAGGTACGTGGGTAGCAGAGATATGGAGGGCTGTGGTCTGGGAGGAAGCAGCCAACTTACATGGTTTGGCACGGACTAGGTGGGGTGAAGGGCCTGTTTCTGTGCTAGATTTCTCTATCACTTTGTGACTCTATTCTGCAGAGGCTGGAAATCCAGAGTAACACACACAAAATGGTGGAGGAACTCAGCAGATCAGAGGGCATCTGTGGAAGTGAATAAACGGTTCACATTTTCGGCCGAGACCCTTCATCCTCTCCTCACCTGCCCATCTCAAAACGTTGACTGTTTATTCCTGGCCTGGAATATCTTGGCATTAATTTTTCTGCTAATAAGTGTTGGAAACAACAATGACAGCTCGAGACTCTGCCCGCAATGGAACAGTGAATGAAAATTGACGGTGAAGTTTTACAGGCCTTTTGCTTCGGCTCATAAAAAATGGTTGTTAAGCACCTTAAACAAATGAGAACCTAATCCTATCAGGGCGGCCTCAGTGAGAGCAGGGAGCGCATTGGAGAGAGTCCGGATGAGGTTCATGAGAATGATGCTGGGATGAAGGGGTTAACACGTGAGGATCATTTGATGGCTCCGAGCTTGTACTCATTGGAGTTTAGAAGAATGAGTGAGGATCTCGTTGAGATCTATCTAATATTGAAAGGCCTAGGCAGAGTGGACATGAAGAGGTTGTTTCCGTAAGACCATAAGACATAGGAGCAGAATTAGGCCATTTGGCCCATCGAGTCTGCTCCACCTTTCAATCATGGCTGATCCATATTTCCCCTCCTCAGCCCCACTCCCCATTCTTCTCCGTAACCTTTGATGCCATGTCCAATCAAGAACCTATCAATCTCTGCCTTAAATGCACCCAGCGACCTGGCCTCCACAGCTGCCTGTGGTAACAAATTCCACAAATTCACCACCCTCTGGCTAAAGAAATTTCTCTGCATCTCTGTTTTAAATGGACACCCCTCTATCTGAGGCCTTGCCATCTTGTCCTAGACTCCCCCACCATGGGGAACATCCTTTCCATATCTACTCAGTCTAGGCGTTTCAGTATTTGAAAGGTTTCAATGAAATCCCCCCATCCTTCTAAATTCCAGCGAGTACAGACCCAGAGCTATCAAACGATCCTTGTATGATAACCCTTTCATTCCTGAAATCATCCTTCTGAACCGTCTCTGACCCTCTCCAATACCAGCGCATCTTTTCTTAGATAAGGTCTCACCGGTGCTTTATAAAGCCTCAGCATCACATCCCTGCTCTTGTATTCCAGACCTCTTGAAATTAATGCTAACATTGCATTTGCCTTCCTCACCATTGTCTCAACCTGCAAGTTAACCTTCAGGGTGTTCTGCATAAGGACTCCCAGCATCTTTGCATCTCAGATTTTTTGATTTTTTCCCCATTTAGAAAATAGTCTGCACATTTATTTCTACCACCAAAGTGCACAACCATGCATTTTCCAACAGGTACACTTGTACACCTGCTCTTTAATGCCAATATCCAATTAGCCAATCGTGTGGATGCAACTCAACACATAAAAACACAAAGACATGATCAAGAGGTCCAGCTGTTGCTCAGATCAAACATCAGAATGGGGAAGAAATGTGATCTAAGTGACTTTGAACCTGTTTTCCCAATCAACTGCATGTTGAAATCACCCATGGCTGTCATAACATTGCCCTTTAGACAATGTTTTCCATTTCCCATTGTAATCTGTGGTCCACATCCCAGCTGGTGTTGGGAGGCCTGTACAGAACTGCCATCAGGACCCTTTTACCTTGTAGTTTCTTAACACAACCCACAAGGATTCATCATCCTCTGATCCTATGTCACATCTTTCTATTGATTTGATGCCAGTCTAACAGCAGAGCCACACCACCCCCTCTGCCTCCCTTCCTATCCCTCCGATGCAACGTGTAACCTTGGACGTTCAGCTCCCAACTACAACCATCCTGCAGCCACGATTCAGTGATGGCCACAACATCATACCTGACAATTTGTAATAGTGCAACAGGATCATCCACCTTATTTCTTATATTCCCTGTATTGAGATATAACACCTTGAGTACTGTATTTGCTCCCCATTTTGATTCTGCATCCCTAATGCACTGACACTCACCCTGCTGGCTACAATTTTATCCTATCATCTACCTGGCCTTCCTGACAATCTGACTGTACGCTATCTTTGCTTTTTTACTATCCCTCCTATCCTAAGTCCCTTCACTCCAGTTCCCACCCACAACCTCCGCCAAATTAGCTTAAACCCTCCCCAACAGCTCTAACCATTACTCACCTGAATTTTCCCAATCGACCTGCATGTTAAAATCTCACATGACTACCATAACATTGCCGTTTTGGCTCGCCTTTTCTATTTCCTGTTGTAATCTGTGGTCCACCTCCCACTCACTGTTGGAAGGCCTGTATATAACTGCCATCAATGTCCTTTTAATTTCACAGTTTCTTAATTTATCCCACAAGGATTCAACATCTTCTGATCCTATGTCACATCTTCCTACTGATTTGATGCCATTCTTTACCAGTAGAGCCACACCACCCCCTCTGCCTACCTTCCCATCCCTCTGATACAACTTGTAATCTTGGACATTCAGCTCCCAACTACAACCATCCTTCAGCCATGATTCAGTGATGGCCACAACATCATACCTGACAATCTGTAATAGTGCAATAAGATCATCCACCTTATTTCTTATACTATGCTCATTTGGATAGAACACCTTGAGTACTGTGTTTGCTACCCTTTCTGATTCTGCATCCCTAATGATTTGATACTCAGCCTGTTGGCTGCAACTAAGCCCATCTCCTGCCTGCCCTTCCTGACAGTTTGACTGCACGCTATCTTTACTTTCTTACCATCTGTCCTTTCCTGAGTACCTTCACTTTGGTTTAAATCCTCCCCAACATCTCTAACAAATCTGCCCGTGAGAATATGATGGCAGAATATCATATTAGTGGTAAGACTCCTGACAGTGTGGAGGATCAGAGAGATCTTGGGGTCCAAGTCCACAGGACACTCAAAGCTGCTGTGCAGGTTGACTCTGTGGTGATGAAGGCGTACGGTGTATTAGCCTTCATCAATTGTGGAATTGAATTTAGGAGCCAAGAGGTAATGTTGCAGCTATATAGGACCCTGGTCAGACCCCACTTGGAGTACTTTGCTCAGTTCTGGTCACCTCACTACAGGAAAGACGTGGAAACTATAGAAAGGGTGCGGAGGAGATTTACAAGGATGTTGCCTGGATTGGGGAGCATGCCTTATGAGAATAGGTTGAGTGAACTCGGCCTTTTCTCCTTGGAGCAACGAAGGATGAGAGGTGACCTGACTGAGTTGTATAAGATGATGAGAGGCATTGATTGTATGGATAGTCAGAGGCTTTTCCCCAGGGCTGAAATGGCTAGTACAAGAGGGCAAGTTTTAAGGCACTTGGAAGTAGGTACAGAGAAGATGTCAGGGGTAAGTTTTTTACGCAGAGAGTGGTAAGTGTGTGGAATGGGCTGCCGGTGACGGTGGTGGAAGCGGATATGATAGGGTCTTTTAAGAGACTCCTGGACAGGTACATGGAGCTCAGAAAATTAGAGGGCTGTGGGTAACCCTAGGTAATTTCTAAGGTAAGGACATGTTTGGCACAGCTTTGTGGGCTGAATGGCCTGTATTGTGCTGTAGGTTTTCTATGTTTCTATGTTTTTAATTCCAAAAGATTGGCCAGACAAGATTTCCCCTTTGGAATCCATGCTGACTTTGAACTTTGTTATCATATGTCTCCAAATACCCCAAAACCTCATTCTTAATAATAGACTCCAACATCCTCCCAACCACTGAGATCAGGCAAACTGGCCTAAAACTTCATTTCTTCTGCCTCCCCCCCCCCCCCCCATTCTTAAAGTGTGTAGTGACATTTGCAATTTCCTGGTCCTCCAGAACCTTTGCAGAATCTTTATGATTCTTGAAAGATCATTACTAATACTTCCACAATCTCTTCAGCCACCTCTTTCAGAACCCTGGAGTGTCGTCCATCTGGTCCAGGTGACTTATCTACCTTCAGACTTTTCAGCTTCCCAAGCACCTTCTTCCTAGTAATAGCAACTAAACTCACTTCTGCCCTTTGACACTCTCAAATTTGTGGCACACTGCTTGTGTCTTCCACAGTGAAGCATGACACAAAATACTTAAGTTCATCTACCATTTCTTTGTCCCCATTACTACCTCTCCAGTGACATTTTCTAGCAATCCAGTATCCACTCTTGTCTCTCTTTTACCCTTTATACTATATCTGAAAAACTTTTGGTATCCTTTGATATTATTAGCAAGCTTACCTTCATATTTAATCTTTTCTCTTCTTATATTTTGGTTGCCTTCTGTTGGTTTCTAAAAGCTTCCCAATTCTCTGACCTTCCCGCTAATTGTTGCTTTATTATATATATGCCCTCTCTTGCTTCAATGCTGTCTTTGACTTCCCTTGTCAGCCATTGTTGCCTCATTCTCCCTTTAGAACGTATCTATCCGACCACAGAAATTCCAGTTCTTGCTGTCCGCTGACATCTCTGCTAGTGTCCCCTTCCAATCATCTCCGGCCATCTGTAATTCCCTTTATTCCACTGTAATACTGATACATTTGGCTTTCGTTTCTCCCTCCCATATGAGTACGTGGCAAACGGTCAGTGGCGGGAGTTGAATTCCGATCGCTGACACCCCGCTGTAGATCATTGCACTGACTGCTATGCCACCACGCTGCCCCAATGGGTAAATAATGAGATAAAGGAGGAGGGGGATAGACAGTATAAAAGGGTGTGAAGAAGGAGGTGGAATAGAAGCTGGCAGCTGATAGGTGGATCCAGGTGAGAAGGGGTGACAGGTAGATGGAGGAGTGGAGAGTGGAAATGGTGACAGAAACTGGGAAATTATAGGTGAACATGTAACGTTACAGCATAGTACAGGCCCTTCAGCCCACAATGTTGTGCCAGCCCTTTAACCTACTCTAAGATCAATTTAATCCTTCTGTCCCACATAACCCTCAATTCTTCTATCATCCATATGCCTAAAAATCTCTTAAATTTATATTTGCTTTGAATTAAATTGTATTATATTTTATTACATTTTATTTACTTATTTGTGGTAATGTTTTGTTTTATGTGCTGTGTGTGATATTTGTTTTTTGGGTGCACAGTGGTTGGAGGAATGTTGTTTCATTTGGTTGTATTTATGTACAGTCAGATGACAATAAACTTGAGCTTGAACTTAAATGTTCTTAACATAGGCATTTGCTTCCATCACCAAACGTAGAAGGGCATTCCACTCTCTGTCTGAAAAACAACCTCTGTCATCCCCCCCATACTTTCTCTATGAAGGGAGGAATCGGGTGCTCTTTCCCCTGCTAGCTCCTCGATCAGGGTCACCTGAGGCCACGGGTCAGGTGGTGGATGGACGTATGAGCAGCTGGAACATATCACAAGTCTTGGTTATGCGACCACTGACGCCACGCAGACAATCTCTGAAGAGTATTGACAATAACTGGAGTCACCCATCTTGCAAAGACACTGCCCAGAAGACGGCAATGGCAAAACACTTCTGTAGAAAAATTTGCCGAGAACATGGGTAGACAAAAGATTAAGAGCAACATTATCAAGGGGGTCTTCCCCACAGGCAGATTAAAGACAGATGGAAGACTGTGATCGTCCATGTCATATGACATGGCACGTTTCCACCCTTTTTGATCTATGCCTCTTATTATCTTGCACACCTCTATCAAGTCACATCTTATCCTCTTTCACCCCAAAGAGAAAAGCCCTAGCTTGCTGAACCTATCTTCACAAGACATGTCCTCTAATCCAGGCAGCATCCCAGTAAATCCCTTCTGTACCCTCTCTAAAGCTTCCACATCCTTTCTATAATAAGGCAGTCAGAATTGAACACATATTCCAAGATCATTTATAGCACATTCTCCCTGGAGATTCCCTGAAGATTTGATCTCCTCAGGGTGGCACAATAACGTAGTGTTTAGCATAATACTGTTACAGTACCATGATCACAGGTCGGTGTCCTATTCCCTCTGCTATCTGGAAGGAGATACTACATTTTCCCCATAACCACATGGGTTTCCTCTGCTTTCTTCTCACATTCCAAATGCATACAGGTTAGGGTTAGTAAGTTGTGGACAAGTTATGTTGGCACATGAAGTGTGATCCCAGCATGTCCTCAGACTGTGTTGACCAGGGGTCCCCAACTAGAGGTCCACAGACACGTTGCTTAGTGGTATTGGTGCATGACATAAAAAAAGGTTGGGAACTCAAGTCGTTGGCCATTGGTGCAAATGACGCATTTCACTGGAGGGTTTGATGTTTCAAAGTACATGTGACAATAGCTAATCTTATTCTTTACCTTTATCTTTAAATAATTGTGGTTACCAACTGAATTTTGAAAATTATTTTATTTTGTTTCAACAAAAGAGGGGCAAGAAAATCGGATTGTGGAATAAGTGAAAATGGAAAGAAATCCAAATGGAAAGAAATGCAGATGCTGGAAATCCAGAGTAACACACACAAAATGCTGGAGGAACTCTATGAAAATGAAAAGACAGTTGATGCTTCAGGCCATGATCCTTCTTAGGGACTGGAAAGGAAGGGGGAAGAAGCCGGAATAAGGTGGGGGTGGGAGGGGCAAGTGCACAAGCTGGCAGGTGATAGGTGAGGAGGAAGGTGGGTGGGTGGGGGAGGGAGGATGATGTAAGAAGCTGGGAGGTGATAGGAGGAAGAAGTGAAGGGCTGGGGAAGAAGGAATCTAAGAGGAGAGGAGTGTGGACCATGGGAGAAAGAGGAGGAGGAGAGGCACCAGAGGGAGATGATAGGCAGGTGAGGAGAAGAGAAGGAATGAGACAATAGCTAGAATAAGGAATGGAACAGAAGAGAAGGAGGAAAGGGGAAGAAATGATGGGAAATTGGAAAAATTGATGTTCATACCATCATGCTGGAGCTACCCAGATGGAAAATGAGAAGTTTTTAAAACATGTTTTACATAGAAATTTTTCCAATGTTGAATCATCAGGTATTATTCCACTTCTGCTATGTTCTCAAGAATAATAAGAAACAGTGATTTAACGAGAGCTCTTGGCATTTGAATATTCACATGGCATTAGGAGCAATGGAACACATTCCGAAACATTTCAAGAGCAGGAACAAGGAATTGTTGTTACAGAAAATATTTTCCATTTGCCAGGCGCAGGGATGGCATAGATGACTTGCAAGTAAAACACATCGTTTTAATCAGTTAAAACAAGAATGTTGGCTTAATGCTACAATGAGAGAATTGGTATTTGTTAGCAAGGAAGCAAATGAAACATATTTCACACATGAAAAGGTAAAGTATTCCAAATAAGCCCAGGATCAGGAAAGCCAAATCACGCAAAGAAATATTATGTTTATTCATCATTGGCAGATTTACAAGGTGAGTTTGAGGGGTTTATACTGGCACAGCCTCTTGAGACAGACTGCCTTCTACACTTGAAGACACAATGGAGCATAGAAGCTGGATTCTGGAGCACATATAATCTGAAGGATGAACTCACCAGGCCAAGCACCGTCTGTGTTGCAGGGGAAAGGAATTATGAATATGCAAAAGGTCAAAGCAAATTTATTATCAAAGTACACATATGCCATCATATATTACCTAGAAATTCACTTTCTTTCAGGCTTTCATCGTAAATAGAAAGAAGCACAATAGAATCAATGAAGAAATGCACAAGAAGATGGAAAGTGCAAAAGACAACAAGTGGTGCAAATCCAAAAAGAAAACTTTAATAATAATAATAATAATAACCTGTACCCAGACTGGGTGATGCTCTGCTCTTCATGTTAGGAGCGGCTGAATCTAAAACCTGGTTGTAGGTATAAAAAGCAATATTTTCAGTTTAGGCATTTACAGGAGAGAGTGGTACTGCGCTGCCTGGGGATCGCCAGAGCACGCCTGGAGCTAGCACTGGGCATTATAGTAAGCGAACCACTAGTGGTGCCCTGCTGAGTAAGTGGGCAGGTACTGGGAAACCCCAGCATTCAAAGTTGTCCACCAACACCACAGTCTGCGACTGTTGCAAGTTTTTCTCAGGAGATCAGTCCACTTACACCTGAGGCCACTGAAGCAGTTCAGAGAAGAAAGACACACTTGAAATGGTCATTAGAAGTAAACACGTTCATAATATGTGTTTATTACCAAGTAATGGAACTTGAGACTGACATAACAGGATACAGGGACAAACACCATCAACAGTTACACAGTAAAATCTATGTAGACCTTCAGAAAAGCCACAATACTAAACACCACCAGAATAGTCCAAAGGATCCTAGCAACTGACAAGTGAACGTGCTTGGCTTTGCCTGACCCTTAGGTTTTACCAGCTTGAGCTGAGAAAAAAATAAATAATAATAAATTAATAAGCAAAAAATATCAAGAACAGGAGTTGTAGATTCCTTAACAATGGGTTTATTGGTCGTGGAGTCAGTTCAGTGTTGGGATGAGTGTATATTTTGTAGGTGCACCATGGTCCAGAGGAACATTGCTTCATTTGGTTGTATAGTTGTTCAGTCAGGTGACAATAAGCTTGAGCTTGAAGTTATCCCCTCTGGTTTAGGAACATGACGGTTCAGGGGTAACAACTATTCCTGAATGTGGTGGTGTGGGATTTGGGGTTCCTGTACCTTCTGCCCAATGGTATCAGCAAAAAGAGAGCATGGCCCGGGCTCTCAATCTGCTTGAGGAACTGTGTTTGGGGGAAAGGAATTGTCAGCGTTGCAGCTTGTCAACGCAGGTGCTAAAATCTGGAAGGCTTTTGCCAGTTCTCAACTGGAAGTGCTGACAATGCCTTTCCATTTAACAAAAGCTGAGCTCCTCCAGCAGACTACTTGCTGCTCTCTTCAATGCTTCTTCAGCTACATGTCTATCAGCAGGCTTCAGGTCAGTGTATTTGAAATGCTGTTCAAGCTCATTTTGTGGAATGAATAAAACAGCTGAGTCACATTCCAATTCCATTTTAATTAATTTCTCATTCACATTGCTTGTCTATCGTTAGTTTTCACATTCTAAATCTCAAGACTACTCAGCCCAGAGATGGAGTTCATCCTAGGTAAGTGTGAGGTGGTTCATTTGGTCAGTCAAATATGATGGCAGAATATAGTATTAATGGTAAGACTCTTGGCAGTGTGGAGGATCAGAGGGATCTTGGGGTCCAAGTCCATAGGACGCTGGTTAAGAAGGCGTATGGCGCATTGGCCTTCATCAATCGTGGGATTGAGTTTAAGAGCCAAGAGGTAATGTTGCAGCTATTTAGGACCCTGGTCAGACCCCACTTGGAGTACTGTGCTCAGTTCTGGTCACCTCACTACAGGAAGGATGTGGAAGCCATAGAAAGGGTACAGAGGAGATTTACAAGGATGTTGCCTGGATTGGGGAGCATGCCTTATGAGGATAGGTTGAGTGAACTCGGCCTTTTCTCCTTGGAGCGACGGAGAATGAGAGGTGACCTGATAGAGGTGGATAAGATGATGAGAGGCATTGATCGTGTGGATAGTCAGAGGCTTTTTCCCAGGGCTGAAATGGCTAGCACAAGAGGGCATAGTTTTAAGGCGCTTGGAAGCAGGTACAGAGGAGATGTCAGGGGTAAATTTTTTATACAGAGAGTGGTGAGTGTGTGGAATGTGCTGCCAGCAGTGGTGGTGGAGGCGGAAATGATAGGGTCTTTTAAGAGACTCCTTGATGGCTACATGGAGCTATGGGTAAAGCCTAGGTGGTTCTAAGGTAGGGACATGTTCGGCACAACTTTGTGGTCCAAGTGGCCTGTATTGTGCTGTATGTGTTCTATGTTTCCTTGTCACCCTTATCACTATCAGATATTTCATCAATAGCATGCTGAATTGTGCTCTTTTTGAAACTGCAACTTGACTTTTTATCTTTTTCTTTTCCCTGAGCAGTAAATGTATTTTTGTCTGACTGACATGAACTTTTTATGCATCCTATTTTGTTACAAGTTCTGCAAGTTTCACATTTAAACCTCCATTGGTCTGGTGTATGGGAGCACAACTTGTTCAGCCACGTTGGTTTCTGTTTAACATTGCAATTTTGTTCATGCTCATTTTCATTCCTGATGGCAATTCAATCTCATCTCAATAGACAATAGACAATAGGTGCAGAAGTAGACCATTCGGCTCTTTGAGCCTGCACCGCCATTTTGAGATCATGGCTGATCATCTACTATCAATACCTGGTTCCTGCCTTGTCCCCATATCCCTTGATTCCCCTATCCATAAGATACCTATCCAGCTCCTTCTTGAAAGCATCCAGAGAATTGGCCTCCACTGCCTTCCGAGGCAGTGCATTCCAGACCCCCACAACTCTCTGGGAGAAGAAGTTTTTCCTTAACTCTGTCCTAAATGACCTACCCCTTATTCTCAAACCATGCCCTCTGGTACTGGACTCTCCCAGCATCTGGAACATATTTCCTGCCTCTATCTTGTCCAATCCCTTAATAATCTTATGTGTTTCAATCAGATCCCCTCTCAATCTCCTTAATTCCTGCGTGTACAAGCCCAGACTCTCTAACTTCTCTGCATAAGACAGTCCTGACATCCCAGGAATTAACCTCGTATTAATCTCAGGAATTAATCTCTGTCTGCTGTTTCCATTGAAACAGCAATTTCAACTGCCCTTTTAAATGTGAGTTGTGATTTAGTTATGAGCATTTTTTGAAAGCTTTCTTGTAATATTCCACAAACTAAATGATTTCTCAGTGCATCATTAAGCCTATCACTGAATTAATAATGCTCAGACAATTTTTCAATTCAGCCACGTTGGCTGAAATGGACTCCCCAGCCTCTTGATTCTGCCTATGAAACCTAAAGCATTCTGCAGTCAACAATGGTTTTGGTTATAAATGTGTTTACATTATGTTCACGATATCTGCAAAGCTCATTTCAGTTGGTTTGGTTGGAGCAGTTGAACTGGATACTTTTCCACCCAATGCATTTAGCAAAATTGGCTCTCGCTTTTCATTGGCTATTTTATTTGCTACAAAATACTGCTCAATTCACTCAGTATATATTAGCCAGTGCTATCGAGCATTTCTGATGTAGCCAGCCATTTCTGACCTTTTTTAATTTATTATTGTCAGTCTGTACTCACTGTTCATGAACCTGTGAATTTCGTTTCTATTCTGCCTTTTTTAACTGGAACGTTTTTCTTCTCTTGCGGAAGAAAAGATGTGCTGCACTTCTTTTGTAATCAAACCTCTCACTGTGCTTTTTGGAAAAAGTCAAGGTCTCATTTTCCTTTCAAAGAAAGAAATAAGCTATGCTTCAACATGTTCGGTAGTCACTTCAGCTTCATTTAAATCAAAAGAAAAACACGGGAAACTGGGATGAACGCTTAACTGTTTGTTTTTACTGTAGTGAGGCACACACTTATGATGAGGTGGGGTAATCCAATTTATTACCTCATCTTGAATGCAGAGCGACTGAACCTTCTGGTCCAACCTCCCATGTGGGACCTTGTCAAATGCCATGTAAACAACATCCATTGCCTTGCCTTCATCCATTTTCCTGGTAACTTCCTCAAAAACTCTGTAAGATTGGTTAGACATGACTTACCACGCATGAAGCCATGCTGACTATCCTTAATCAGTCCATGTCAATCCAAATACTTCTATCAGTCCCTTAGAATATCTTCCAATAACTTTCTCACAACTGATGTCAGACTCATTGGCATATAATTTCCTGGTTTATTTTTAGAGCCTGTCTTAAACAGCTATTCTCCAATAACATTAGCTATCCTCTAATCCTCTGCTACCTCTCCTGTCACTAAGGATGATTTAAATATCTCTACTAGGGCCCCAGCGATTTCTGCACTTGCCTCCCATAGCGTCCGTGGGAACAGCTTGTCAGGCTCTGGGGATTTATCCACCCTGATTTGCCTCGGGATAGTAAACACCCCTCCTCTGTAATCTGTACAGGGTCCATGAAGTTGGTGCCACTTTGCCTCACTTCTGTAGATTCATTGTCAGTCTACTGAGTGAATACAGATGCAAATAATTTATTTAAAATCACCCAATCTGTTTTGGGTCCACACATGGATTGCTATTCTGATCTTCCAGGGGGCCAATTTTATCCCTTGCAATCCTTTTGCTCTTAACGTGTCTGTAGACTCCCTTAGGATTCTCCGTCACCTTGTATGTTAGAGAAATGTCATACCTTCTTTTAGCCCTCTTGATTGCTTTCTTCAGTGTTCTGGGCATTTCTTATACTCCATAAGCACCCACCTCATTTGTTCCTACCTGCCTACACCTGCAATGACCCTCCTTTTTTCTCTTAATCAGGGCCTCAATATCTCTTGAAAGCCAAGTTTCCCTACACTTGTTATCTTTACCTTTTATTCTGACCAGCACATACAAGCTTTGTACTCTCAAAAGTTCACTTTTGAATACACTTGCCCTGTCTCATTCCCTAATAGCGGATCAAGTACTGCACACTGTCTTGTTGCGACTTCTACGTACTGAGAAAGGAAATTTCCAGAACATATTTGACAAACTCTATCTCATCTAGTCCTTTTACAGTACTGGAGTCTCAGTCAACATGGAGTGGACAGAGTCAGGCTGCTGATCTTGAGGCTTAAGCAAAGAGAGACTTCGTGTAGAGTAAATCAAAGTAAAGAAAAGCTCAAGGTTAAGTTTTTTTCTCTTTATATCTGCTTGACTAGGACAGTAGAGATGCCGGACAGGATAGTGGAATGCTCCTCTTGCAGGATGTGGGAAGGCAGGGAGACCTCCAGCGCCCCTGATGAGTACAACTGCGAGAAGTTCATCCAGCCACAGCTTCTATCAAAACCACATTAAGGAGTTGGAGCTGGAACTGGATGAACTCCGGATCATTTGGGAGGAGTAATAGATAGGACAGAGAGAGGTAGTTATACCCAAGGTCCAGACACAGGAAACTGGGTGGCAGTCAGGAAGGGGAAAGAGGTTAAGAAGCCAGTGTAGAGTAACCCTGTGGCCATCCCCCTCAACACCAGGTTTATCACTTTGGATACTGATAAGTGGGGTTGACCTAACAGAGGAAAGTCACAGTGGTCGGGTCTCAGGCACTGAGTCTGAATCTATGACTCAGAAGGGAAGGGAGGAGAAAATACATGTTGTGGTGATAGGTAATTCGTTAGTTAGAGGAATGGACAGGAAGTTCGGTGGGTAAGAGCGAGATTCCCAGATGGTATGTTGCCTCCTGAGTGGCAGGGCCTGGGACTTGTCAGATCGGGTACTCAGCATTCTTAAGTAGGGAGGGTGAACAGCCAGAGGTCATGGTCCATTTAGATATCAATGACATGGGTAGGATGAGTGACAAGGTTCTGCATATGGAGTTCAGGGAGTTAGGTGCCTGGTTAAAGGGCAGGACCTCCAGGGTTATGATCTCATGATTGCTACCCGTGCCAAGTGCTAAGATTATTCAGTTTAATAAATGGCTAAAGAGTTGGTGTAGGAGGGAGGGAATTGGGCTCTCTTCCAGGGCAGGTGGGTCCTATACAGGTGGGATGGTTTGCACCTGAACTGGAGGGTGACTAACATCTTAGCAAGAAGGTTTGTTAACACTGCATGGTAAGGTTTAGAGTTGCAGGGGGATGGGAACCAGAACAGTTAGTGGAGAGGTTGTGGAGACAGATGTTGGTAAGACCTCAGACAAAGTTAGGAATCAAAAGGTTGAGCATGGTGCGATTAGTGTCCTGAGCTGTGTGTATTTCAATGCAAGAAGAATCGTAGGAAAAGCGAATGATAGTGCTGAAGATGAGGTTTACAAGCAGAGGCAATGTGTAGTAAGGAGAGGGGAAAATTGCAGTCAACAGGATAAGCTGCAACGTAAGAGATGGACAAAGTCGAAAGGGGTGATACAGTACTGAAGGTGTTGTATCTGAATGCGTGCAGTATATGGAATAAGGAACTTGCAGTACAGTTGCAGATTGACAGGTTTGATGTAGACATCATGAATCATGGCTGAAAGAAGATTATAGCTGAATACACATTAAAACAAAAGGACAGGAAGCAAGGCAGATGGAGCAGCTTTGCTCTGTTGGTAAAAAATGAAATCAAATCGTTATATTGAGGTGACATAAGGTCAGAAGGTAATGAATCATTGTGGATCGAGCTAAGGAACTGCAAGGGTAAGAAGACATTGATGGGAGTTGTATACAAATCCCCCAAACAGTAGTAAGGATGAGGTCTACAAATTTAAATGGGAGCTAGAGAATGCATGCTGAAAGGGCATTATTACAATAGTCATGGGGGATTTCAAAATGCAAATAGATTGGGAAAATCAGGTTGGTGCTGGATTCCAAGAGGGGGAATTTGTAGAGTGCCTACAAAACAACTTTTTGGAGCAGCTCGTGGTTGAGCTCACTAGAGGATCAGCTATTCTGGGTGTTGTTCAATGAACCAGAATTGATTAGAGAGTTTAAGGTAAAAGAACTCTTCGGGGAAAGTGATTGTAATATGAATTCACCCCGAATTTGATAAGGAGAGGCTAAAGTCAGATATATCAGTATTACAGTGGAGTAAAGGGAATTACAGAGGCACGAGAGAGGAGTTGGCCAGAATTCATTGGAAAAAATCACTGGCAGGAATGTCAGCAGAGCACCAATGGCTAAATCTCTGGGAAGCAATTCAGAAGGCACAGGATATATACATCCCAGAGAGGAAGAAGTATTCTGCAGGCAAAATGACACAACCGTGGATAATAAGAGATGTCAAAACCAACATAAAAGCCAAAGAGAGGACATATAATAGAGCAAATATTAATGGGAAGTTAGTGGATTGGGAAGCTTTTAAATACCAGCAGAGGGTCTGAAAGAGGTGGCTGAAGAGATTGTGGAAGATTAGTAATGATCTTTCAAGAATCATTAGATTCTGGAATGGTTCTGGAAGACTGAAAATTGTAAATGTCACTCCACTCTTCAAGAAGAGAGAAGAAAGGAAATGCTAGGTCAGTTACGCTGACCTCAGTGTTTGGGAAGAGGTTGGAATCAATTATTAAAGATGAGGTCTCAGGGTACTTAGAGACACATGATAAAAAAGGCCATAGTCAGCATGGTCTCCTCAAGGGAAAATCTTGCCTGACAAATCTGTTGGAATTTTTTTAAAACAACAAACAGGATAGCCAAAGGAGAATCGCTGATGTTCTGTACTTGGATTTTCAAAAAGCTTTTGACAAGTTGCCATTTCAGCATTCATTTCAGGAGGATTAGAATATAAAAACAAGGATTTAATGCTGAGACTTTATAAAGCTCTTGTAAGGCCTTACTTGGAGCAGGTTTGAGCTCCATATCTTAGACAGGATGTGTTGAAAATGGAGAGGTCCAAAGGAAGTTCACAAAAATGATTCCCAGATTGAAAGGCTTGTCCTACGAAGAGCATTTGATGGCTCTGGGCCTGTATTCACTAGGATCCAGATGAATGATGGATGACCTAATTGAAACCTATCGAATGGTGAAAGTCAAACACGAGGAAATCTGCAGATGCTGGAAATTCGAGCAACACACACAAAATGCTGGTGGAATGCAGCAGGCCAGGCAGCATCTATAGGAAGAAGTGCAGTCGATATTTTGGGCCAAGACCCTTTGTCAGGACTAACTGAAAGAAAAGATAGTAAGAGATTTGAAAGTGGGAGGGGGAGGGGGAGATCCAAAATGATAGGAGGAGACCGGAGGGGGTGGGTGAAGCTAAGAGCTGGAAAGTTGATTGGCAAAAGGGATACAGAGCTGGAGAAGGGAAAGGATCATGGGATGGGAGGCCTAGGGAGAAAGAAAGGGGGAGGGGAGCACCAGAGGGAGATGGAGAGCAGGCAAGGAAAAAAAGAGAAAAAAGGAAAAAAAATAAAATAAATAAGGGATGGGGTAAGAAGGGGAGGGGGGCATTAACAGAAGTTAGAGACAGCAATATCCATGCCATCAGGTTGGAGGCTACCCTGACAGAATATAAGGTGGTGTTCCTCGAACCTGAGTGTGGATTCATTTTGACAGTAGAGGAGACCATGGATAGACATATCAGAATGGGAATGGGATGTGGAATTAAAATGTGTGGCCACTGAGAGATCCTGCTTTTTCTGGTGGACCGAGCGCAGGTGTTCAGTGAAACAGTCTCCCAGTCTGCATCGGGTCTCACCAATATATAAAAGGCCGCACCGGGAGCACCGGACACAGTATGTCACACCAGCCGACTCACAGGTGAAGTGTTGCCTCACCTGGAAGGACTGTCTGGGGCCTTGAATGGGGTGAGGGAGGAGGTGTAAGTGTAGGGGCAGGTGTAGCACTTGTCCCTGAATGGTGGTGAGGGTCCCTCCCGGCACTTATCCTCATAAGCGGAACAAGTAGAAACATGGAAAGCCTACAGCACAATACAGTCTCCTTGGCCCACAAGGTTGTGTCAAACACCTACACCTGCCCTTACACTTACACTTCCCTTCTATATATTGGTGAGACCCAACGCAGACTGGGAGACCATTTTGCTGAACACCTACGCTCGGTCCGCCAGAGAAAGCAGGATCTCCCAGTGGCCACACATTTTAGATAGATAGATAGATAGATAGATAGATACTTTATTCATCCCCATGGGGAAATTCAACATTTTTTCCAATGTCCCATACACTTGTTGTAGCAAAAACTCATTACATACAATACTTAACTCAGTAATAATATGATATGCATCTAAATCACTAACTCAAAAAGCATTAATAATAGCTTTAAAAAAAGTTCTTAAGTCCTGGCAGTTGAATTGTAAAGCCTAATGGCATTGGGGAGTATTGACCTCTTCATCCTGTCTGAGGAGCATTGCATCGACAGTAACCTGTCGCTGAAACTGCTTCTCTGTCTCTGGATGGTGCTATGTAGAGGATGTCTACATTCCATGTCCCATTCCCATTCTGATATGTCTATCCATGGCCTCCTCTACTGTCAACATGAAGCCACACTCAGGTTGGAGGAACAACACCTTATATACCGGCTGGGTAGCCTCCAACCTGATGGCATGAACATTGCCTTCTCTAAATTTCATTAATGCCCCTCCTCCCCTTCTTAACCCATCCCTTATTTTTTTCCTTCTGTTTCTTCTTTTCTCTCTTTTTTCTCTCTCTGTCCCTCTCACAATCACTCCTTTCCTGCTCTCCATCTCCCTCTGGTGCTCCCCTCCCCCTTTCTTTCTCCCTAGGCCTCCTGTCCCATGATCCTTTCCCATCTCCAGTTTTGCATCCCTTTCGCCAATCACCTTTCCAGCTCTTAACTTCATCCCTCCCCCTCCAGTCTTCTCCTATCATTTTGGATCTCCCCCTCCCCCTCCCACTTTCAAATCTCTTACTATCTCTTCTTTCAGTTAGTCCTGCCAAAAGGTCTCGGCCCAAAATATTGACTGCACTTCTTCCTATAGATGCTGCCTGGCCTGCTGCGTTCCACCAGCATTTTGTGTGTGTTGATTGGTGAAAGGCCTTCATAGAGTGGATATGGATAAGATGTTTCCTGTTGTGGGAGAGTCTAGGGCCAGAGGCTACAGCCTCAGAATAGAGGGGTGTCCTTTTAGAATAGAGATGAGGAGGAATTTCTTTAGGCAGAGAGTGGAGAATCTGTGGAATTCATTGCCATAGGCAGCTGTGGAGTCTTTATGTATATTCAAGGCAGAGGTCGATTGATTCTTAATTGGTCAGGGCTTGAAGGGATATGGGGAGAAGGCAGGGTTCTGGGGCTGAGAGGAAAGTTGGACCAGTCATGATGAAATGGTGGAGCAGACTCAATGGGCCAAATGGCCTAATTCTGTTCTTCTATCTTACAGTCTCACGGTCTTGTAAAGGTGGAAAGTTAAAATCACCTACTATAACAACCTTATTTTTCTTGCAACAGTCTGCAATCTCTTTACAAATTTGTTCCTCTAAATCTCTCACACTATTGAGTGATCTGTAATATAATCCCATTAACTTAGAAACATAGGAACATAATAGTTCTCTATTTTTCTAAGCTTCATGTACCTATTCAGGAATCTCTTAAAAGACCCTATCATATCCACCTCCACTACCATCACTGGCAGCCCATTCCACACACTCATCACTCTCTGCATAAAAAATTCCTCTGTACCTACTTCCAAGCATCTTAAAACTGTGCCCTCTCATGATAGCCACCTCCAAGGGTAGTCATAGCTGAAGGGTGGTAGTGGGGACGAGCTCCCACCGTTAAACAAATGCCCTTCGTGGCGTGCGTCTCAAACAGCCTCTGACAACCAAGTCCAACTCCTGGCCTTCACGTGTGGCATAGTTCTTATGCCTGGCGGAGCTGTTCTCACTGACAGGAGAAGGGGCAAAGGCGGGCCACTGGCGCCTTAAAACCAGTTGCTCCGGGCAGATGGGGCTCGTTAACCACGGATGGTAGCTCATCTAGGAGAGGGAAAACTCCGATTTCAAACCTCCGCTGCCTTGCGGCTATACCCACACACAGGAATGGCTTTGGGAGTAAACCCCGAGGAAAAATCCGGAGTCGCAGTCCCGAAGGCGACTGACTGCTGAACCCAGCACCGGCACGGCAACTCCTGCGATGCTGCTGGCATCAAACTGTATCGACTTCCGTCATCAGCATGGAGAGGGGTTTCCCACTGCACGGGCAACAGATGGATCTCTATATCAAATCTGCCCTGGCTTGTGCCCTGGAGAGGCCACTCCCAGTGACTACCAGAGGCGCAGTACCCATGTTCAACCACGACCGATGGAGGCCACACACACATACACACAAAACAGCATTTCAGCCCTGGGAAAAAGCCTCTGACTATCCACACAATCAATGCCTCTCATCATCTTATACACCTCTATCAGGTCACCTCTCATCCTCTGTCACTCCAAGGAGAAAAGGCCGAGTTCACTCAACCTATTCTCATAAGGTATGCTCCCCAATCCAGGCAACATCCTTGTAAATCTCCTCTGCACCCTTTCTATAGTTTACACATCCTTCCTAGTGAGGTGACCAGAACTGAGCACAGTACTCCAAGTGGGGTCTGACCAGGGTCCTATATAGCTGCAACATTACCTCTCGGCTCTTAAACTCAATCCCACGATTGATGAAGGCCAATGCACCGTATGCCTTCTTAACCACAGAGTCAACCTTTGTAGCAGCTTTGAGCGTCCTATGGACTCGGACCCCAAGATCCCTCTGATCCTCCACACTGCCAAGAGTCTTACCATTAATACTATATTCTGCCATCATATTTGACCTACCAAAATGAGTCACCTCACACTTATCTGGGTTGAACTCCATCTGCCACTTCTCAGCCCAGTTTTGCATCCTATCAATGTCCCGCTGTAACCTCTGACAGCCCTCCAGGCTATCCACAACACCCTCAACCTTTGTGTCATCAGCAAATTTACTAACTCATCCCTCCACTTCCTCTTATGGAAACTTGATCATACCTTTGTTATTTTTCACTTCCTCCCCTAATGCATACCAGTCAAGTTCTCCTGTCTGTCCTGACAGAGCACTGGCATGTCATTTTCCCTGACTAGTAACATCATTCCTTCTCCTTTAACCCCTCCCACTCAGTCATGTCGAAAACAACAGAACCCCAAAATATTAAGCTGCCAATTCTGCCCCTCCACAACTAGGTCTCACTACTGGCTACAACATCATAATTCCAGGAGTTGATCCATGCTCTGAGCTCATCCACCTTTCCTAGATACTTCTTGCATTGAAATACACGTAGCTCAGGACACTAGTCACACCGTGCACGAACTTTTGATTACTGATGTCTGAGATCTTACCAACATCTATCTCCACAACCTTTCCACTACTGTTGTAGCACTCTGGTTCCCAACCCCCTGTAACTCCAGTTTAAACCCCACCATGCAGCGTTAACAAACTTTCCCACTAGGATATTAGTCCTGCTGCTGCCCCCCCCCCCCCCAGTTCAGGGGCAAACCATCTCTTCTGTACAAGTCCCACTTTCCCGGGAAGAGAGTCCAGTGATCCAAAAATCATTTGCCCTCCCCCCTACACCAACTCCTTAGTCATCTATTATACTGCATAATCTTCCTAGTTCTGGCCTTACTGGCACATGGCACGGGTAGCAACCCTGAGATCACAACCCTGGAGGTCCTGCCCTTTAACTTAGCACCTAAATCCCTGAACTTTCTTTGCAAAACCTCAAACTTCCTACCCATGTCATTGGTACCTACATGGACACAATCTCTGGCTGTTCACCCTCCTACTTAAGAATGCTGAGGAATCAATCCAAGATGTCCCCGGACCCTGGCACCCAGAAGGCAATATGCCATCTGGAAATCTTGTTCTTATCCACAGAAACTACTTTCTGTTCCCCTAACTAACAAACCCCTGTCACCACAGCATGCCTTTTCTCTCCACATCCCTTTTGAGTCACAGAGGGACACTCAGTGCCAGAGACTGTGACTTTTCTCTAGTGGGTCATTCCCCCCTACCCCTGACAGTATCCAAAGTGATATACCTGTTGTTGAAGGGGATGGCCACAGGGGTATCCTGAACTGGCCCCTTGCTCGCTTTCCTGGTACTGGCCGTCACCCAGTTTCCTGTGTCCTGCACCTTGGCTATAACTACCTATCGATCACACCCTCAGCCTCCCGAATGATCCGGAGTTCATCCAGCTCCAACTCCTTAACGTGGTTTGTTAGAAGCTGCAGCTGGATGAACTTCTCACAGTTGTAGTGTTCAGGGACGCTGGAGGTCTCCCCACCTTCCCACATCCCACAAGAGGAGAATTCAGCTATCCTGCCTGGCATCCCTACTGTTCCAACTAAGCAATTATAAAAAATGGAGCAATTTTTAAAATATGTTACTGATATATTAAATACACAACAGAACCAAGCTGATGTCACCGCCTCAAAAACTCAACAACACCTCTACTTCCTCAGGAGGCTAAAGAAATTGGAGATGTCCCCATCCATTCCTGCCCATTTTGAATGCATCACGGTCTGATACAGCAACTTCTCTGCATGTGACCACGAGGAACTGCAGAGAGTTGTGGACACAGCTCAGCACAGGAACCAGCCTCCTCTCCATGGACTCTGTCTACACTTCCAGTCTCAATAAAGCAGAGAGACTCCCCCCACACTGGATATTCTCTCCCCCCCCCCAATCAGGAAGAAGATACAATATTCTGAAAGCACGTACCACCAGCCTCAAGGTTAGTTTCTATCTCAGATTGACAGTTAGCATAAGGTGCATTTATGACACAAGTTAAAAAGTAAACGGTACAATACTACTGGTGCTTCATACATGATGAAACCTGGGTGCTGACAGGGAAGTCAGTAGTCTTATGGCCGGGGGAGCAAGCTGTTTCCTAACCTAACAGTCCCTGACCTAATGCTACCGTACATCCTGCCTGATGCTAGAGGGTCAGAGAGATTGTTGGATGGATGGGAGGGATCACTGACAATGCTAAGATCCCTACATTCACAGAACTCCTGATAAATATCTCTGATGGGAGGAAGAGATCTGATGGTAGTGGGGGTTAAAGAGATTGTTGGATGGATGGGAGGGATCACTGACAATTCTAAGGGCCCTACATTCACAGCGCTCCTGATAAATATCTCTGATGGGAGGAAGAGACCCTGATGATCCTCTCAGCAGCTCTCGCAATCCTTTGTAGGGTCTTGCAGTCGGATTGCTTGTAATTCCTGCAACAACCAAGCCAACACAGCTCCCTCGCCATCAGTCCATCCACGAACCAGTGAACTGGGCTCGCAGTATTCTACGTAACCCTTTTAGAAGTTTAAAGGAGTTAAGTTAGCCAGAAAGTGGTTGTAATCCTGGTGATTATGAAAATACAGTCTCTGGCACCTGTACAAAATTTGGCAGTGGCTGGTAAGGACATATAATTTGTTTGTTGGAACAAATAAGAACAGAGGACATAGGAGCAGAATTAGGCCAATCAGCCCATTGAGCATGCTCCACCATTCCATCATGGCTGATTTATTATCCCTCACAACCCCATTCCCCTGCCTTCTCCCCATAAACTTTGACATCTTGATACCTTGATTATCAATCTCCTCTTTAAATATACTCAGTGCCTTATCCTCCACAGTCATCTGTACCAATGAATTCCACAGATTCACATCCTCTGGCTAAAGAAATCCCTTCTCATTTCAGTTCTAAATGGATGTCTCTCTGTTTTGAACCTGTATCCTCTGGTCCTAGACTCCCCCACTGCAGGAAGCATCCTCTCTACATCCACTCTATCTAGGCCTTTCAATATTCAACAGGTTTCAATGAGATCCCCCCCTCATTCTTTTAAACTTTAGAGAATACAGGCTCAGAGCCTTCAAACACTCCTCATACAATAACCCTTCCATTCCCAGAATGATTCATGTGTGAACCTCCTCTTGACTCCCTCCAATGCCAACACACCTTTTCTTAGATAAAGGGCCAAAACTGCTCATAATACTCCAAGTACAGTCTGACTAGTGCCTTATAAAGCCTCAGCATCAACTCCTTGCTCTTATATTCTAGTTCTCTTGAAATGAATGCTAACACTGTATTTGCCTTCCTCAAAACTGTGTCAACCAGCAAGCTTTAGGGAATCCTGCACAAGGACACCCAAGTCCCTTTACACTTCTGGTTTTTGAATTTTAATATTGAGGGAAGAACAGAATACAGGAAAATCAACAAGGAAGTCAGGAGGGAAATGAAGGAAGCAAAGCAAAGATGGATAGCTGAACAATGTGCGGACATTGAAGACAGCCTCTCCAACAACAACTCAAAGAAGGCATTCCAACTGGTGAGAGATCTTACCAAAGAAAAACAAGCCAAAGTGAACACCAACCAAGACAAAAATGACAGAAGTCTCGCAGAAGAAAAGGAAATAATGGAAAGGTGGACAGAGTACTGTTCAGAACTGTACAACTACCAGAGCAAAGGGGATCCAAGCGTGCAGAATGTACAGGAATCTTCCAATGGGGATGACTATCCAATCATGTGTGAAGAAGCTGAAGCCACAATACGATCACTGAAGTGCGGGAAGTCAGCAGGAGTTGACAATATCCCCTGCTGAACTGCTGAAGCATGGAGGAGAGGCCACGATAGACATGCTTACCACCATCTGCAATAAGATCTGGCAGACAGGTGAATGGCCAACACCTTGGACTCAGTCGCTGATCATTGTGCTTCCCAAGAAAGGCAATCTCCAACTTTGCCAGAATTACCGTACCATCAGTTTGATCAGCCATGTAAGCAAGGTAACGCTCAGAATCATCCTGAACAGACTGAGACCTCAGACAGAAGACATCATTGCCGAGGAACAAGCCGGCTTCTGTAAGGGCAGAAGCACCACTGAGCAGATTTTCAACCTCTGCACCCTCCGTGAGGAACACCTTCAGCACCAGAGAGAGTTCAACCACATTTTCATAGACTTCTAGAAGGTGTTTGACAGAGTCTGACATGATGCCTTATGGGCGACCATGAAGAAATTCAACATGGGGCAGAAGCTGATTCATACAATCCATCAGCTTTACGCCAAGGCAACCAGTGCAGTACTCGCTCAGGGCACCATCATGGAGTGGAACCATACTTCTGTAGGAGTCCATCAGGCCTGCCTCCTCTCCCCCACTCTCTTCAACGTCTTCCTGGAATGGATCATGAGTGTTGCCCTTGAAGATCATGTGGGCACAGTCAGCATCAGAGGGAGGAACATCGCAAACCTAAGATCTGCTGACAACATTGATGGACTTGCAGGAAAAGAGGACGAACTGGCCAACCTGGTCAGCCATCTTGACAGAGCCTCCACAAAGTTTGGAATGGAAATAAGTGCCGAGAAAACCAAGCTCATGGCAAATGCCTATGGTGCCATCACAACAGACATCTCAGTCCATGGTCAGAAACTTGAGACAGTGCAGCAGTTCAAATACCTGGGGGCAATCATCAATGATGAAGGATCAAGACCAGAAGTCCTGGCAAGAACCTCACAGACAATGACTGCACTATCCAAACTCAAGACAATATGGAAGTTACAGCAACATCACCATGAAGTACAAGATCAGACTCCTGCGTGCATTGGTATTCTCCATCTTTCTGTATGCATGCAAGACGTGGACCCTCACAGCAGAGCTAAAGAGGAAGATACAGGCATTGGAAATGAGATGCTATCGCAACATCTTGGTCATCTCATATTTGGACCACATCACAAACGAGCAGGTCCACAAGACCATCCAGCACCGCGTTGGCCTCATGAAGACCTTCTCACAACGGTGAAGAAAAGAAAGCAGAGATGGAACGGCCACGTAACAAGATCCAGTGGCCTTGCAAAGACCATTCTACAAGGAACTATGGAGGGGAAAAGAAGGAGAGACAGTCAGAGGAAAAGATGGACGGACATCATTAAAGAATGGACAGGGAAAACATTTGCGGCGATCCAGGCCCTGACACACAACCACGACAAATGGAACAGACTGGTGCAAAGCTGGTCATGACGGCGCCCCGACGACTTCACCAGGAGTTAAGGGCGTAAGAAGAAGAAGAAGAAGAAGATCCCTCCCTTCCATGTGCGTCATTCAATGTCTGCAGTGAGATGCTGAAGATGTTCTATAGGTCAGTTGTTGAGAGCGCCCTCTTCTTTGTGGTGGCGTGTTGGGGAGGCAGCATTAAGAAGAAGGACGCCTCACGTCTTAATAAGCTGATAAGGAAGGCGGGCTCTGTCGTGGGCAAAGTACTGGAGAGTTTAACATCGGTAGCTGAGCGAAGGGCGCTGAGTAGGCTATGGTCAATTATGGAAAACCCTGAACATCCTCTACATAGCACCATCTAGAGACAGAGAAGCAGTTTCAGCGACAGGTTACTGTCGATGCAATGCTCCTCAGACAGGATGAAGAGGTCAATACTCCCCAATGCCATTAGGCTTTACAATTCAACTGCCAGGACTTAAGAACTTTTTTTAAAGCTATTATTAATGCTTTTTGAGTTAGTGATTTAGATGCATATCATATTATTACTGAGTTAAGTATTGTATGTAATGAGTTTTTGCTACAACAAGTGTATGGGACATTGGAAAAAATGTTGAATTTCCCCATGGGGATGAATAAAGTATCTATCTATCTATCTATCTATCTATCTATCCAAATTTCTCTCAAACATTGTAATCGCCATGTAAACTCACATAGGACAGGAGGTACAGAAGCCTGAAGTACCATACCACCAGGTTCAAAGATGGTTCGTTCCCTTCAAGCATTGGGCCCATTATCTAAGGAGGGATGTTCTGCTTTGTAGAGGGTCCAGAAGAGGTTCATGAGAATGATCCTGTGAATGAAAGGGTTAATGTACGAGAGCTTGATGGCTCTAGGCCTGTGCTCGTCAGAGGAAGGAGCAGGATCTCTGTTCTATGTTCTATGAAACCTATCGAGTATTAAAAGGCCTAGTTCAAGAAGATGTGGAGAGGATGTTTCCTATAGTGGATGAGTCTAGGGCCGCTGGGTACAGCCTCAGAATAGTAGGATGTCCATTTTGAACAGGAATGAGGAGGAATTTATTTAGCCAGACGGTGGTGAATCTGTGGAATTCATTTCCACAAGTAGGTGTGGAGGCCAGGTCACTAAATATATTTAAAGCAGAGGTTGATAGGTTCTTGATTATTAAGGGCATCAAAAGTTATGGGAAGAAGGCAAGAGAATGGGGTTGACAGGGATAATAAATCAGTCAAGATGGAATGGCAGAGCAGACTCAATGGGCTGAATGGCCTGAGTCTGCTCCTATGTCCTACAGAGTTACGTTCTAGAAACATAGGAACATAGAAAACCTACAGCACAATACAGGCCCTTCGGCCCACAAAGCTATGCCAAGCATGTTTTCACCTGAGAAATTACCAAGGGTTACCCACAGGCCTCTATTTTCCTAAGCTCCATATACCTGTTCAGGAATTTCTTAAAAGACTCTATCGTATCCACCACCACCACTGTCGCACCCCATTCCACGCACTCACCACTCTCCGTGTAAAAAACTTACCCCTGACATCTCCTCCGTACCTAAAGGAAAAGGAGATCAGTCAATATTTATTTTGTCTTTTAACTATGAAAAATGTGCATCTATGTTCCAAATCAGCAGAGGTTTGAATGATGGATTGAAGAAGTCATTGTGCTTCATTGAAAAGAGGAACATTTTTTATTGGGTAGATAGGGAGACCGACTTTAAGATTTTTTTATTGCTCAGATAGGGAGCAGACTGAAAGGTAAAGATGACTCCAAGGCCAGGGAATGAGGCTTGGATACTAAAATGCTGGTAGCAATTCACAATTGGTGGGGCTGGGATATTCATTTTCAGCAACTTCAGACAGGTTAAGGAATGTACTGGAGTTGCTTGGGTCTCTCAGATTACATGCAGTGGGTAGAATCTGCGCTTGTGTAAAGCTGAGATGATTGAGCGAGCCCTCAAGCCCAAAGCCTCTTCTGCCTTAAAGGCATTGGAAGTAAGATTGTACAGATACCTGTTTGTAAGTTTTGGCAGCTTGGAGCCTGGATTTAGAAGGTCAGGACGTCCCCTGGTTTATCTACACTAAAGCCGTCACACATTCCTTCAGTTGCCAGAAAGGGGAATGTCACCCCGCTAAGACGTAACAATGGTTTATGCACTGGACGTCCACTTTATTAGGTACACCTAATTGGGATGAAGTAAAAAGCTGGCAGGTGATAGGTGGAAAGGTAAAGGGCCAGAGCAGAAGGAATCTGATAGGACTGCAAAGGAAGGGTCACGATAAAGTTGTCTCAGCCCAAAGTGTTGACAGCTACTTCTTCTTCTCCATAGCTGTCATCTGACTTTGCTGAGTTCTTCCAGCAAGTTGCAAGGCATCTGCCTGCCAAGTCCCTACAAAGGATTGCAAGGATCATTGGGGTCTCTTCTCCATCTGTTAGTGGTAAGCTGCATACACAGGGTCCTTAGCGTTGTCAATGACAACTCCCATCTGTCCCACAATCTCTTTGACCCCTCCTAACCCCCACCACCATCAGGCAGGAGCCATCGTAGCATTAGGACAAGGACTGTTAGAATGGCAAACAGCTTCTTTCCCCAGGCCATGAGATTACTGAATGTCCTGCCTCCACCCAGGTCTCATCACGTACAAAGCAGCAGTAAAGTTTAACTTGTGTTGTAAATGCTATACGTTAATCTTCTGGAACATATTTTTGTTTGTTAATTTATTTGTGGTTAATATTACTTTATGTGTTATGTGTGTAAGTTATATGAACTGTACTGTGCACCTCGGTCCGGAGGAACATCGTTTCATTTGGCCGTGTACAAGTGTAAGGTTGAATGACAATAAACTGAACTTGATTTTGCTTGTGTTGCTCAATGGTTTTCAGAGTTGCAACATGAACTCTTGATCTTATACATGAGTGAACAAGGAATGATGATTAAAATCACTGGAATTTGGGACCAGGAGTTGACAGATTCCGTGGTAGCTGGAAATCCTAGCCTGGATCAGAGACTCAGGAATGTGGGACCTTTGCCTCAATGTACAACCACTGAACAGCTGGTTTCAACTGGAGCAGGTGGATGGCTGAAATTTGGGGACTAGAGTTATAGGAAAAGAATGAATAGGTGAGGGCTTTATTCCCCAGAATGTAGAAATTGAGAGGAGATTCGATAGAAGTATACAGAATTAAGAGGGGTATAGGTAGGGTAAGTACAAGCAGGCTTTTTTCACTGAGGTTGGGTAAGACTTCAACTAGAGGTCATGCATAGGGGTGAAAGGGGAACACTAGGGGGATCTTTTTCAATCAGAGCATGGTGAGAGTGTGGAATGAGCTGGCAGCGCAAGTGGTCCATGCAAGCTCAATTTCAACTTTTAAGAGAAATTTGTAAAGATAGATGAATGGGGGTGTGTGGACGGCTATGGTCTGGGTTCAGGTTGATGGGACTAGACAGATTAATGCTTCAGCATGGACTAGATGTGTTGAAGACCTGTTTCTGGGCTGTAGTGTTCTATGATTCTATGAATATATAATGACAGCGAACAAAGAGAAACTGTTACGGAATTACTGAACGATAAAAGAACAGGTTTCCCTTAATCTATCCTTCAGCAAGTCAGGATCAAATAGTGCTTCGATGCATTTAGAATTCTACTCCAAGAGAACAGAAGTACAAGTGACGAAAATGTCTGGGAGAGATAAGCACATGACCTTGAGAGGTGTGGATTAGTCTTAGTGGTAACCTTCTGCTTTAACCACCTCGTAACTATAATCAGAAACGTTTAACCAGGGATCAGGATCACAATCAGGTTTAATATCATTGACATATGTCATGTTATTTGTCAATGTGCAGCCACGGTACATTGAAATACATAATAAATAGAAACCATCAGTTACAATAAGAAGTATGTTTATATTAAACATAGAACATACTCTCTTATACTGGGTGGTGACTTCAACTGTTGGTTGGATCCTAAACTGGATCGATCGTCCTCTGTTACCAGATCACCTACTAAATCTGCCTTAGCTATCCAATCGTTTCTCTCTAATTTTGGTATCTCTGATATATGGCGTTTCCTCCATCCTATGGAGAGAGATTATTCTTTTTTCTCACATGTTCACCATACCTACACTAGAATTGACTATTTCTTACTCGATAACCAACTTATCCCATTTGCCCACTCTTGTGACTATCAGAGTATACTGATTTCTGACCATGCCCCAATTACCCTCTCTCTGAACTTTCCTGGTCTCCCTCAGAGGAATAAACACTGGCGGTTTGATTCAACTTTATTATCGGATGATGATTTTGTAAAATTTATTAAGGATCAGATAACCTTTTATTTTAACACTAATACATCACCTGAAGTGCCATCCCAGATTGTCTGGGATGCCATGAAAGCATATCTGAGGGGTCAAATAATCTCTTACACAGCAAATCTCAACAGAAGATCCCGTGCAGATCGATCAGACCTCATTAACCAGATTAAAGATTTGGATCAAATATATGCCCAAACTAAGAACCCTGAATTATACAAGAAGCGCGTTGAACTCCGGACTAAATTTAACCTTCTGTCCACTCAACCTGTCGAACGCCAACTTCTCGAAAGCAAGAGTCACTTTTACATTCATGGGGATAAGTCTGGTAAATTCCTAGCCAATCAGCTGAGGCGCTCCAAAGCCAAACAACATATTACAAAGATCCGGAAGGAGAACGGAGACTTTACATCAGATCATTTAGAAATTAATGATGCATTTAAAAATTTTTATTCTCGGCTTTATTCCTCTGAATCTCTGAATGACAATATCTCTGTTGATCAATTTTTACATAATCTGAATATCCCCTCACTCTCATCTGATTTCAAAGCCAAACTCAATTTCATCAGAAGAAATATCTTTTGCAATTTCTGCACTGTCCTCAGGGAAATCTCCTGGACCTGATGGGTTCCCTGTAGAATTTTATAAATCATTTTCCTCACTTCTTTCTCCTCAGTTACTTTCAGTATTATCTGACTCGTTTAATTATGGCAAATTGCCACCCTCTTTCAATGAGGCATCTATTATTCTTCTTTTAAAAAAGGGCAAAGACCCAACAGAGTGTTCCTCGTACAGGCCGATCTCTCTGCTCAATGTTGATGTAAAGATCTTAGCTAAAGTGTTGGCTCATAGATTAGAAACTGTTATTCCCTCCATTATCTCTGATGACCAAACAGGCTTTATTAAAAATCGTCTCCCTTTTTTTAACATTCGGCGTCTATTTAATATTTTATACTCAGCTCCAACTGGGACTCCTGAATGTGTTATTTCCCTCGATGCGGAGAAAGCATTTGATCGTATAGAGTGGAACTACCTCTTTGCAGTCTTAGAAAAATTTGATCTCGGCCAAAGTTTCATCTCTTGGATCCAATTGCTGTACCTGTGTCCTACTGCTTCTGTTTTAACTAATTTTCAGAAATCCCAAGTATTTAATCTTCAACGTGGCACCCGTCAGGGATGCCCCTTAAGTCCCTTTCTCTTTGATTTGGCTATAGAACCTCTGGTGATAGCATTTCGAAACTGTCCTGAATTGACCGGGATTTGGAGAGGGGGTGTTGAGCATAAAGTTTCTCTCTATGCTGATGACTTATTACTCTTTCTCTCAAATCCGTCTACATCCTTACCTCTAATGTTTTCACTTCTTGACCAGTTTAGCCAGATCTCTGGCTATAAACTTAATTTACATAAGAGTGAACTTTTCCCAATAAATAAAGAAGCACAAGAACTAATATTTCGTGATCTCCCTTTTAAAGTCGTCCATAATCAATTTACTTATCTTGGAATTACAGTCACAAGGAAGTTTAAAGATCTCTTTCGTGAAAACTTTGTCAACCTTTCATATGCTATAAAACAGAGTCTGGTACAATGGTCACCTCTATCTACGTCTTTGGTAGGTTGTATTAATGTTTTTAAAATGTATGTTCTCCCCAAATTTTTATACCTATTTCAATCTATCCCAATTTTTATTCCTAAATCTTTTTTTGATTCCTTAGACTCTATTATTTTGTCATATCTGTGGCAGAATAAGCGCTCTAGAATTAATAAAATCCACCTCCAAAAATCTAAAAAAGAGGGTGGCATGGCTTTACCTAACTTTTGCTTATATTATTGGGCAGCTAATATACGTTGTGCTACCTTCTGGTCTTTCTTCCACGGCCAACCCGAGTGCCCTAACTAATACTAAAGAATTATCTATATCTGCACTTCTTGGCTCTGCACTCCCTAGCAGTCTGCCCAGATCAATAGCTAATCCTCTTGTTAGACACACTTTGCGTATATGGGCTCAGTTTAGGAAATGCTATGGTTTCCAGGGGTTTTCCGTTTCTAGCCCTGTCGCACACAATCACCTTTTTTTACCTACTATGTACGATTCAGCATTCCATGTTTGGTATAGGAAGGGCATTAGACATTTTGAAGATCTTTTCATCGATAATCGCTTCGCTTCTTTTCAGCAGCTCTCTGTTAAGTTCAACCTGCCTAACGCTCACTTTTTCAGATATCTCCAAATCCGACACTTTATTGCTCCTTTAATTCCTAACTTTCCTGAAATGCCTGCGAAAAATGCTATGGACCTATTTCTTTCCATTAATCCACTAGGTAAAGGTTTAATATCAATTATCCGAGATAAACTAGCAGCCTTACGACGGGCCCCTGTGGATAAAATTAAAATGGCCTGGGAGCAGGATTTAAATATCTCCTTATCCGAGGAGAGCTGGGACTCAGTTCTCAAATCGGTTAACTCAACCTCTCTTTGTGCTCGCCATTGCCTTTTACAGTTTAAGATTGTTCACAGAGCCCATATGTCTAAATCTAAACTATCTCGATTCTACCCTGGCATTAGCCCGCTCTGTGATAAATGCAAGAGGGGCGTTGCCTCTCTCATCCATATGTACTGGCTCTGTCCTAGCTTGGAGAAATTTTGGAAAGATGTCTTCACTACATTATCGAGTATTCTGAATCAGCACCTAGAACCAAACCCCTTAATTGCTCTGTTCGGTTTTTGGGGCGAGACAGATTTATGTCTGGGTCCGACCAAATGCCGAATACTATCCTTTGCCTCTCTCCTGGCTAGACGCTTGATCCTCCTTAGATGGAGAGATGTTGCCCCGCCCACTCATGCGCAATGGCTTAATGACATTATGGCCTGCTTGGACCTCGAAAAAATTCATTATTCAGTTCTTAATTCGGATCTAAAGTTCTATAAGGTCTGGGGACCTTTTATCAAATACTTTCATAACCTTCCTCCTGACTAGGGTTTTTTTTTCTTCTTTTCGGTCCCTTGCTTTCAGCTCCCTTTTTTTTCTGGTAGTAGGCATTATTATCCTCTGCTGCTAAGTGTATTCACAGTCTGGGAGTTTGACTGTCCTGACCTATACTCTTTATACTGTGCTGTGGTCAGTCTGGAGTTGTTGTTGTTTTTTATCTTGTGTTTTGAGGCTTGGGGAAGACACTAAGCTTACCTGTCTTTAATTTAGGTGCTTTTTTTGTTAAATTCTCTTCCTTTGTAGCATATTGTTATTGTACGCTTAATTTTGCACTGTATTAATGCTCCTCATTGGGATTTGGGGTTTTTAATTTGTAAAATGTTTTGAAAAACTAATAAAAAAAGTTTTTAAAAAAACATAGAACATAGAATAGTACAGCACAGTACAGGCCCTTCAGCCCACAATGTTGTGCCGACCCTTAAACCCTGCCTCCCATATAACCCCCCCACCTTAAATTCCTCCATATACCTGTCTAGTAGTCTCTTAAACTTCACTAGTGTATCTGCCTCCACCACTGACTCAGGCAGTGCATTCCACGCACCAACCACTCTCTGAGTGAAAAACCTTCCTCTAATATCCCCCTTGAACTTCCCTCCCCTTACCTTAAAGCCATGTCCTCGTGTACTGAGCAGTGGTGCCCTGGGGAAGAGGCGCTGGTTGTCCACTCTGTCTATTCCTCTTAATATCTTGTACACCTCTATCATGTCTCCTCTCATCCTCCTTCTCTCCAGAGAGTAAAGCCCTAGCTCCCTTAATCTCTGATTTTTTTTAAAAAATAAAAATATAGATTTTTGTATATAAAAATATAAATTTTAAAAATATAGATTTTTTTAAATGCATAGACCCCCCCACACACACACACATATATTTATCGTAATTTATTGTTTTTATTATTGTATTGCAATGTACTGCTGCCACAAAACAACACATTTCTCAACATATGCCAGTGATATCGAACCTGATTTTGATTCTGAAAGAAGCGCTAGATTGATCTGGCTTTGTCGCTCCATTCCACTTAGCGATGTTCAGTGATCTGTAGGTGAAGCTTGGCACTTAAAGCTATTTATGCATTTGTTCCTGATTTACCATCTTTGTAGAACATAGAACATTACAGCACAGTACAATCCCTTCTGCCCACGACCTTTGAATCTACTCCAAGATCAATCTAACCCTTCCCTCTTACATAACCCTTCATTTTTCTATCAACCATGTGCTTATCTAAGAGATAGATAGATAGATAGATAGATAGATACTTTATTCATCCCCATGGGGAAATTCAACATTTTTTCCAATGTCCCATACACTTGTTGTAGCAAAAACTCCTTACATACAATACTTAACTCAGTAATAATATGATATGCATCTAAATCACTAACTCAAAAAGCATTAATAATAGCTTTAAAAAAAAAAAAAGTTCTTAAGTCCTGGCAGTTGAATTGTAAAGCCTAATGGCATTGGGGAGTATTGACCTCTTCATCCTGTCTGAGGAGCATTGCATCGACAGTAACCTGTCGCTGAAACTGCTTCTCTGTCTCTGGATGGTGCTATGTAGAGGATGTTCAGGGTTTTCCATAATTGACCGTAGCCTACTCAGCGCCCTTCGCTCAGCTACCGATGTTAAACTCTCCAGTACTTTGCCCACGACAGAGCCCGCCTTCCTTATCAGCTTATTAAGACGTGAGGCGTCCTTCTTCTTAATGCTTCCTCCCCAACACGCCACCACAAAGAAGAGGGCGCTCTCAACAACTGACCTATAGAACATCATCAGCATCTCACTGCAGACATTGAATGACGCCAACCTTCTAAGGAAGTACAGTCGACTCTGTGCCTTCCTGCACAAGGCATCTGTGTTGGCAGTCCAGTCTAGCTTCTCGTCCAACTGTACTCCCAGATACTTGTAGGTCTTAACCTGCTCCACACATTCTCCATTAATGATCACTGGCTCCATATGAGGCCTAGATCTCCTAAAGTCCACCACCATCTCCTTGGTCTTGGTGACATTGAGACGCAGGTAGTTTGAGTTGCACCATATCACAAAGTCCTGTATCAGTTTCCTATACTCCTCCTCCTGTCCATTCCTGACACACCTCACTATTCTTAAAAGTCCTCAAAGTATCTCCCTGCGTCACCACCCCAGGCAGGGTGTTAGACGCAACCACCACTCTCTAGGTGAAGAACCTACCTTTGACATTGCTCATACTTTCCTCCATTCACTTTTAAATTCTGCTTTCTCATATTAGCCACTTCCACCCTGGGGAAAGTCTCAGGCTGTCAGTTAACAATTTAAACCCTACATTGCTTTCTCACAGTCGGTCTGCTGTTGAAAGGGTAGGTTGCTTTTGTTCTGTTCAGCAGCATTGCCTGGAGCAGCTATTACATCTGGGATCCTCACATACTCCTGATCTTGCTGACAAGGTGTGGTGGAAGTTTGTCATTGCGCTGTGAGCCACAGGAGTTTCCAAAACTACCACCACAGGTTTTGCTGTGACTCACTTCAAACCACCGTTTCAGTGGATAGGAAATGTTTGCGTCTGCTCAGAGAATTGCTTTTACTTTTGATTGTCTGAGGCAGAAACTGATTGAAACCCTCTCACCATCAGGTCATCTAAAAGGGATTGTGCCTCAGGAAGGGGGCATCCACCATTGAGTACCCTTGCCATTTCGGACATGCCTCTTCTCATTGCTGCCAACAGGGCGAAGGTACAGGAGCCTGACCTGGCATTGTCAAGATTGCTTAATGTCATTTCCAGTACACAAGAGTAAAGGAGAATGAAATAATTGTTACTCTGGATCTGATGCAGTACAAAATCGCTATAAGACAAAGAACGCAATAATAAAAACACAATAACTATAAATAGATAAGATAGCTAATATACTGTACATAGATTTGTAGCATGTCTGTAAAGTCACACCATCACAGTCGGAAAATTTGTTTATTCATGTCTTTTTTGTACTTGCACAATATGCTACCTTTTGCACATTGATTGGATGTCCACCCTTGTTCTGTGTAGTTTTTCTTTGATTCTACTGTGTTTATTTGTATTTAATGCAAATGAATCTCGGGTTTGTACGTGGTGACATATTTGTATTTTAATAATAAATTTACTTTGAAATTTTTGAACTGTGATGGGAAATGATAAAGTGGTGGTGGTTGGGGGTGTGGAGGGGTGGGTTAGTGGGTGGAGCTGTTGATCAGCTTCCTGCTTGGGGTAAGTAACTGCTTTTGAGTCTGGTGGTCCTGGCGTGGATGCTACGTCATGTCTGTGTTGCAAAACAAGCAACTAATATAACCTCAATGTAATGGGGTAGTTGATGGTTGACAGACTTGATGGTGGACACAGGGCCTGTTGCTCTAATGCATACCTCCGATCTATAGCTGCATTCATCAAGAAGGTATCACATTGCCTCTTTCTCAAGGGCATTTATTGATTGGCAATAAATACTGGCTAATGGCCATTGTATATGTCTGACTTAATTTGATATAATTTTTACTTCAAGTTCATGCCCATGATGGAGCTTGCTGAGTTTACAACTTTCTAGTTTTTTTCCAATCCTATGCAATGGCTCCTTCTTACCAGACGGTGATGCAACAAGACAGAATGCTTTCATTGGTACATCGGTGGAAATTTGTGAGACTCTTTGGTGACAGACCAATCTCTTCAAACTCCTAACGAAATATAGCCATTATTTTGCCTTCCTTGTAATTGCATCAATATGTTGAGCTCAGATACATCTTCAGAGATTTTGACACTCGGGAAATTGAAACTTTTCACTCTTTCCACTGCTGATCTCTTGGAGAGAGCCATCGACTTACACTTCCTGAAGTCCACAATCAATTCCTTGGTCATACTAAGTTGAACCTTAGTGGCAAATTTCAAAGCCAAAGTCAAAGTAAATGTATTACCGTATACATACAGTATGTCACCATGAGATTAATTCTCTAACAGCCATTCTCATGAAAATAAAGAAATACACCAGAATGAGAGGGGGATCTCATTGAATATATTAAAGAGGATACCAAAAGTATCTTCAGATACATAAAATATAAAAGATAGGCGAGAATGGATATCAGACCACTGGAAAATGATGCTGGAGAGGTAGCAATGGGGGAACAACAAAGTGGAGGATGAACTGAATAAGTATTTTGCGTCAGTCTTCGCTGTGGAAGATGATAGCAGTACGGTGGAAGTTCCAGGTGTCAGGGGGCATGAAGTGTGTGAAGTTACTATAACCAGAGAGAAGGTTCTTGGGAAACTGAACGATCTGAAGGTGGAAAAGTCACCTGGACCAGATGGTGTACACCCCAGGGTTCTGAAAGTGGTGGCAGAAGTGACTGTGGATGAATTAGTATTGGTCTTTCAATAATCACTAGATTTGGGAATGGTTCCAGAAGACTGGAAAATTGCAAATGTCATTCCAGTCCTCAAGAAGGGAGAGAGGCAAAAGAAAGGAATGGATAGGCAAGTTAGTCTGACCTCAGTAGGACAATCATTTGATGTTGTGTTATTGGATTTTCAGAAGGCCTTTGACAAGGTGCCACACACGAGGCTGCTTAACAAGCTACGAGGCCAGTGTATTACAGGAAAGATTCTAGCATGGGTAAAGCAGTGACTGATTAGCAGCAGGCAAAGAGTGGGAATAAAAGGAGCCTTTTCTGATTGGCTGCTGGTGACTGGTGGTGTTCCACAGAAATCTGTGTTGGGATTGATTCTTTTTACATTCTATGTTAATGATTTGGATGATGGAATTGTTGGCTTTGTTGCAAAGTTTGCAGACAATATGAAGATAGGTGGAGTGGCAGGAAGTTTTGAGAAAGTAGAGAGGCTATAGTGGATTTAGACAGATTAGGCGAATGGGCAAAAGATGGGCAACTATAGGCCAGTTAGCTTAACATCTGTAGTCGGGAAAATGCTTGAAGCTGTCATTAAGGAAGAAATAGCGAAACATTTAGAAAGGAGTGGCTCCATTAGATAGATGCAGCATGGATTCAGAAAGAGAAGGTCCTGTTTACAAACTTACTGGAGTTCTTTGAGGACATAATGAGTGCCGTGGATAGAGGGGAACAGGTGGATGTCGTATACTTGGATTTCCAGAAGGCGTCGATAAGGTGCCGCACAAGAGATTTATAAATAAGATACGGATGCATGGAGTTGGAGGAAGTGGATTGGTTAACCAATAAAAGGCAGAGAGTTGGTATAAATGGGTGTTTCTCCAGTTGGCAGTCAGTGGTGAGTGGGGTGCCACAGGGGTCGGTGCTGGGCCCGCAGCTGTTTACCATTTACATTGATGATTTGGAAGAGAGGACTGAATGTAATGTAGCAAAATTTGCTGATGACACTAAACTGAGTGGAAAAGCAAATTGTACAGAGGATGTGGAGAGACTGCAGAAGGATATAGATAGGTTAAGTGAGAGGGCCAAGGTCTGGCAGATGGAATACAACATTGGTAAATGCAAGATCATCCACATTGGAAAGAATAATAGAAGAGCAGATTATTATTTAAATGGTGAAAGATTGCAGCATGCTGTTGTGCAGAGGGACTTGGGAGTGCTTGTTCATGAATCACAAAAAGTTGGCTTGCAGGTACAACAGGTTATTAAGGCAAACGGAATGTTGGCCTTCATTGCTAGAGGGATTGAATTCAAGAGCAGGGAGGTTATGCTGCAACTATACAGGGTACTGGTGAGGCCACACCTGGAGTATTGTGTGCAGTTCTGGTCTCCATACCTGAGGAAGGATATACTGGCTTTGGAGGCAGTGCAGAGGAGGTTCACCGGGTTAATTCCAGGGATGAAGGGGTTAACCTATGAGGAGAGATTGAGTCGCCTGGGAGTATATTCTCTGGAATTCAGAATAATGAGAGAGGATCTTATAGAAACATACAACATTTTGAAAGGGATAGGTAAGATAGAAGTAGGAAAGTTGTTTCCATTGGTAGGTGAGACTAGAACTAGGGGACATTGCCTCAAGATTCAGGGGAGGAGATTTAGGATGGAGAGGAGGAGAAACTGTTTTTCCCAGAGAGTGGTGAATCTGTGGAATTCTCTGCCCAGGAAGCAGCTGAGGCTTCTTCACTAAATGTATTTAAGATACAGTTAGATAGGTTTTTACATAGTAGGGGAATTATGGGTTATGGGAAAGAGGAAGGTAGATGGAGCTGAGTATATGGACACATCAGCCATGATCTTATTGAATGGTGGGGCAGGCTTGATGGGCTGGATGGCCTACTCCTGCTCCTATTTCTTATGTTCTTATGGAATACAGTCGGGAAGTGTATGGTCATGCACTTCAGTAGAAGAAATGAAATAATTCACTATTTTCTAAATGGAGAGAAAATACAAAAATCTGAAGCACAAAGGGTCTTAGTAGTCCTTGTGCAGGATTCACTCAGGTTAATTTACAATTTGAGTCTGTGATGAGGAAGGCAAATGCGATGATAACATTCATTTCAAGAGGAATAGAATATAAAAGCAAAGATATAATATTGAGATTTTGTAAAGCACGGGTAAGGCCTCACCTGAAGTATTGTGAGCAGTACTGGGTGTCTTAACTTAGAAAGGATGTGCTGAGACTGTTCAAAGGAGGTTCATGAAAAGGATTCCAGGATTGAATGGCTTGTCATATGAAAAGCGAGGTATTCATTAATTATCTTTGCTCTGTCCTGCAGATACATACACACTTTTCCACCGTCACACTTGATTGGTCCTATTCTCTCACGTCTTATCCTCTTGCTCTTCACATACTTGTAGAATGCCTTGAGGTTTTCCTTAATCCTGCTCACCAAGGCCTTCTCATGGCCCCTTCTGGCTCTCCTAATTCCATTCTTAAGTTCCTTCCTGCTAGCCGTATAATCTTCTAGATCTCTATTGTTACCTAGTTTTTTGAACCTTTCATAACCTTTTCTTTTCTTCTTGACTAGATTTTCAACATCCTTTGCACACCATCATTCCAGTACCCTACCATCCTTTCCCTGTCTCATTGGAACGTACCTATGCACAACACCACGCAAAAATCTCCCGAACATTTGCCACATTTCTGCCGTACATTTCTCTGAGAGCATCGGTTCACAATTTATGCTTCCAAATTCCTGCCTGATAGCTTCATATTTCCCCTTATTCCAATTAAATGTTTTCCTAACTTGTCTGTTCCTACACTCTCCAATGCTATGGTAAAGAAGATAGAATTGTGCTCACTAACTCCAAAATGCTCTCCCACTGAGAGACCTACCACCTGACCAGGTTCATTTCCCAATACCAGATCAAGTTCAGCCTCTATACCTCCTGCTTAATTGCAGAAGCAAGAAGGGGTCATGGCTTGGGTGGTAGGGGTCCTTGATGATGGATGCTGTTTCTTGTAGCACTGCTCTACGTATATGTGTTCATGATAGGGAGGGCTTTGCCTGTGATGGACAGAGTTTCCCTGTGATGGACTGGGTTTACCTGTGATGGACCGGGGTTACCTGTGATGGATTGGGTTTACCTGAGATGGACAGGGTTTACCTGTGATGGACTGGGTTTACCATTGATGGATTGGGTTTCCCTGTGATGGACTGAGTTTACCTGTGATGAACAGGGTTTACCTGTGAAGGATTGGCTTTGCCAGTGATGGACTGGGTTTACCGGTGATGGACTGGTTTTGCCTGTGATGGACTGGGTTTACCTGTGATGGATTGGATTTACCTGTGATGGATTGGGTTTACCTGAGATGGACAGGGTTTACCTGTGATGGACTGGGTTTACCTGTGATAGATTGGATTTACCTGTGATGGATTGGGTTTACCTGAGATGGACTGGGTTTACCTGTGATGCACTGAGAATGCCTGTGATGGATTGGGTATACCTGTGATGGACAGGGTTTACCTGTGATGGATTGGATTTACCTGTGATGGACTGGGTTTGCCTGTGTCGGATTGTCTTTGCCGGTGCTGGGTTGGCATTGACTGTGGTGGACTGGTTTTACCTGTGATGGTTTGGGTTTACCTGTGATGGACTGGGTTTGCCTGTGATGGACTGGGTTTACCTGTGATGGATTGGGGTTACCTGTGATGGAGTGGGTTTACCTGTGATGGAGTGGGTTTACCTGTGATGCACTGAGTTTGCCTGTGATGAATTGTATTTACCTGTGATGGATTGAGTTTACCTGTGATGGACTGGGTTTAGCTGTGATGCATTGGCTTTGCCGGTGCTCTGTTGGCTTTGCCTGTGATGGAGTGGGTTTGCCTGTGATTGCCTGGGTTTGCCTGTGATGGATTGGGTTTACCTGTGAAGGACTGGGTTTACCTGTGATCGATTGGATTTACCTGTGCTGGACTGGGTTTACCATTGATGGATTGGGTTTCCCTGTGATGGACTGAGTTTACCTGTGATGAACAGGGTTTACCTGTGAAGGATTGGCTTTGCCAGTGATGGACTGGGTTTACCGGTGATGGACTGGTTTTGCCTGTGATGGACTGGGTTTACCTGTGATGGATTGGATTTACCTGTGATGGATTGGGTTTACCTGAGATGGACAGGGTTTACCTGTGATGGACTGGGTTTACCTGTGATAGATTGGATTTACCTGTGATGGATTGGGTTTACCTGAGATGGACTGGGTTTACCTGTGATGCACTGAGAATGCCTGTGATGGATTGGGTATACCTGTGATGGACAGGGTTTACCTGTGATGGATTGGATTTACCTGTGATGGACTGGGTTTACCTGTGATGGATTTGCTTTCACTGTGATGGACTGGGTATACCAGTGATGCACTGAGATTGCCTGTGATGGATTGGGTTTACCTGTGAAGGACGGGGTTTACCTGTGATGGACTGGTTTTGCCTGTCATGGATTAGCTTTGCCTGTGATGGACTGGGTTTACCTGTGATGGACTGGGTTTACCTGTGAAGGATTGGGTTTGCCTGTGACGGACTGGGTTTGCCTGTGATGGACTGGGTTTACCTGTGATGGATTGGGTTTACCGGAGATGGACTGGTTTTGCCTGTGAAGGACTGGGTTTACCTGTCATGGATTGGGTTTACCTGAGATGGATGGAGTTTACCTGTGATGGACTGGGTTTACCTGTGATGCACCGAGATTGCTTGTGATGGATTGGGTTTGCCAGTGATGGACTGGGTTTACCTGTGATACATTGGGTTTGCCAGTGATGGACTGGTTTTGTCTGTGATGGACTGTGTTTACCTGTGATGGATTGGCTTTGCCTGTGATGGACTGGTTTTACCTGTGATGGTTTGGGTTTACCTGTGATGGACTGGGTTTACCTGTGATGGACTGGGTTTACCTGTGATGGATTTGGGTTTGCCTGTGATGGACTGGGTTTACCGGTGATGGACTGGGTTTGCCTGTGATGGACTGGGTTTACCAGTGATGGACTGGGTTTACCTGTGATGCACTGAGATTGCCTGTGATGGATTGGGTTTACCTGTGATGGACTGGCTTTACCTGTGACGGATTGGTTTTGCCAGTGATGGACTGGGTTTACTGGTGATGGACTGGTTTTGCCTGTGATTGACAGGGTTTCCCGGTGATGGATTGGATTTACCTGTGATGCATTGGCTATGCTGGTGCTGGGTTGGCTTTGCCTGTGATGGACTGGGTTTGCCTGTGATGGACTGGGTTTACCTGTAATGGATTAGGTTTACCAGTGATGGACTGGGTATGCCTATGATGGATTTGGTTTGCCTGTGATGGACTGGGTTTGCCTGTGGTGGATTGGCTTTGCCTGTGACGGACTGGTTTTCCTGTGATGGACAGGGTTTACCTGTGATAGATTGGGTTTACCGGTGATGGACTTGGTTTGCCTGTGATGGACTGTGTTTACCTGTGACGTATTCGCTTTGCCTGTGATGGACTGGGTTTACCGGTGATGGACTGGGTTTACCTGTGATGGATTGGCTTTGTCTGTGATGGACAGGGTTTACCTGTGATGGACTGGGTTTACCTATGAAAGATTGGTTTACCTGTGAGGGATTGGGTTTGCCTGTGATGGACTGGGTTTGCCTGTGTTGGATTGGCTTTGTCTGTGACGGACTGGTTTTCCTGTGATGGACAGGGTTTACCTGTGATGGATTGGGTTTACCGGTGATGGACTTGGTTTGCCTGTGATGGACTGTGTTTACCTGTGATGGATTGGCTTTACCTGTCGTGGATATGTTTTGTCTGTGATGGACTGGGTTTACCTGTGATGTATTCGCTTTGCCTGTGATGGACTGGGTTTACCTGTGATGCACTGATATTGCCTGTGATGGATTGGGTTTACCTGTGATGGACTGGGTTTACCTGGGATGTATTGGAATTTCCTGTGATGGACTGGGTTTACCTGTGATACATTGGGTTTGCCAGTGATGGACTGGTTTTGTCTGTGATGGACTGTGTTTACCTGTGATGGATTGGCTTTGCCTGTGACGGACTGGGTTTACCTGTGATGGACTGGGTTTACCTGTGATGGATTGGGTTTACCTGTGATGGACTGGGTTTACCTGTGAAGGACTGGGTTTACCTGTGATGGATTGGGACTACCTGTGATGGACTGGGTTTGCCTGTGACGGATTGGCTTTACCGGTGCTGGATTGGCATTGCCTGTGATAGACTGGGTTTGCCTGTGATGGTCTGGGTTTACCTGTGATGGATTGGGGTTGCCTGTGATGGACTGGTTTTGCCTGTGATGGACTGGGTTTACCTGTGATGGACTGGGTTTACCTGTGATGTACTGGGTTTACCTGTGATGGATTGGGTTTACCTGTGATGTACTGGGTTTACCTGTGATGGACTGGGTTTGCCTGTGTCGGATTGTCTTTGCCGGTGCTGGGTTGGCATTGACTGTGGTGGACTGGTTTTACCTGTGATGGTTTGGGTTTACCTGTGATGGACTGGGTTTGCCTGTGATGGACTGGGTTTACCTGTGATGGATTGGGGTTACCTGTGATGGAGTGGGTTTACCTGTGATGGAGTGGGTTTACCTGTGATGCACTGAGTTTGCCTGTGATGAATTGTATTTACCTGTGATGGATTGAGTTTACCTGTGATGGACTGGGTTTAGCTGTGATGCATTGGCTTTGCCGGTGCTCGGTTGGCTTTGCCTGTGATGGAGTGGGTTTGCCTGTGATTGCCTGGGTTTGCCTGTGATGGATTGGGTTTACCTGTGAAGGACTGGGTTTACCATTGATGGATTGGGTTTCCCTGTGATGGACTGAGTTTACCTGTGATGAACAGGGTTTACCTGTGAAGGATTGGCTTTGCCAGTGATGGACTGGGTTTACCGGTGATGGACTGGTTTTGCCTGTGATGGACTGGGTTTACCTGTGATGGATTGGATTTACCTGTGATGGATTGGGTTTACCTGAGATGGACAGGGTTTACCTGTGATGGACTGGGTTTACCTGTGATAGATTGGATTTACCTGTGATGGATTGGGTTTACCTGAGATGGACTGGGTTTACCTGTGATGCACTGAGAATGCCTGTGATGGATTGGGTATACCTGTGATGGACAGGGTTTACCTGTGATGGATTGGATTTACCTGTGATGGACTGGGTTTACCTGTGATGGGTTGGCTTTGCCTGTGATGGACTGGTTTTGTCTGTGATGGACTGGGTTGACCTGTGATGGATTTGCTTTCACTGTGATGGACTGGGTATACCAGTGATGCACTGAGATTGCCTGTGATGGATTGGGTTTACCTGTGAAGGACGGGGTTTACCTGTGATGGACTGGTTTTGCCTGTCATGGATTAGCTTTGCCTGTGATGGACTGGGTTTACCTGTGATGGACTGGGTTTACCTGTGAAGGATTGGGTTTGCCTGTGACGGACTGGGTTTGCCTGTGATGGACTGGGTTTACCTGTGATGGATTGGGTTTACCGGAGATGGACTGGTTTTGCCTGTGAAGGACTGGGTTTACCTGTCATGGATTGGGTTTACCTGAGATGGATGGAGTTTACCTGTGATGGACTGGGTTTACCTGTGATGCACCGAGATTGCTTGTGATGGATTGGGTTTGCCAGTGATGGACTGGGTTTACCTGTGATACATTGGGTTTGCCAGTGATGGACTGGTTTTGTCTGTGATGGACTGTGTTTACCTGTGATGGATTGGCTTTGCCTGTGATGGACTGGTTTTACCTGTGATGGTTTGGGTTTACCTGTGATGGATTGGGTTTACCTGTGATGCACTAAGTTTGCCTGTGATGAATTGTGTTTACCTGTGATGGATAGGGTTTACCTGTGATGAACTGGGTTTAGCTGTGATGCATTGGCTTTGCCGGTGCTCAGTTGGCTTTGCCTGTAATGGAATGGGTTTTCCTGTGATTGCCTGGGTTTGCCTGTGATGGATTGGGTTTACCTGTGATCGATTGGATTTACCTGTGCTGGACTGCGTTTACCATTGATGGATTGGGTTTGCCTGAGGTGGACAGGGTTTACCGATGATGGACTGGTTTTGCTGGTTTTGGTTTGGCTTTGTTTGTGATGGACTGGGTTTGCCTGTGATGGACTGGATTTACCTGTGAAGGGCTGAGTTTACTTGTGATGGATTAGGTTTACCTGAGATGGACGGGGTTTGCCTGTTAAAGACTGGGTTTACCTGTGAAGAATTGGATTTACCTTTGCGGGATTGGGTTTGCCTGTGATGGACTGGGTTTACCTGTGATGGATTGGGTTTACTTGTGATGTACTGGGTTTGCCTGTGATGGATTGGCTTTTCCTGTGATAGACTGGGTTTACCTGTGATGGATTGGCTTTGCCTGTGATGGATTGGGTTTACCTGTGATGGACTGGGTTTGCCTGTGTCGGATTGTCTTTGCCGGTGCTGGGTTGGCATTGACTGTGGTGGACTGGTTTTGTCTGTGATGGACTGTGTTTACCTGTGATGGATTGGCTTTGCCTGTGATGGATTGGGTTTACCTGTGATGGACTGGGTTTACCTGAGATGGACTGGTTTTACCTGTGATGGTTTGGGTTTACCTGTGATGGACTGGGTTTGCCTGTGATGGACTGGGTTTACCTGTGATGGATTGGGGTTACCTGTGATGGAGTGGGTTTACCTGTGATGGAGTGGGTTTACCTGTGATGCACTGAGTTTGCCTGTGATGAATTGTATTTACCTGTGATGGATTGAGTTTACCTGTGATGGACTGGGTTTAGCTGTGATGCATTGGCTTTGCCGGTGCTCGGTTGGCTTTGCCTGTGATGGAGTGGGTTTGCCTGTGATTGCCTGGGTTTGCCTGTGATGGATTGGGTTTACCTGTGAAGGACTGGGTTTACCTGTGATCGATTGGATTTACCTGTGCTGGACTGGGTTTACCATTGATGGATTGGGTTTCCCTGTGATGGACTGAGTTTACCTGTGATGAACAGGGTTTACCTGTGAAGGATTGGCTTTGCCAGTGATGGACTGGGTTTACCGGTGATGGACTGGTTTTGCCTGTGATGGACTGGGTTTACCTGTGATGGATTGGATTTACCTGTGATGGATTGGGTTTACCTGAGATGGACAGGGTTTACCTGTGATGGACTGGGTTTACCTGTGATAGATTGGATTTACCTGTGATGGATTGGGTTTACCTGAGATGGACTGGGTTTACCTGTGATGCACTGAGAATGCCTGTGATGGATTGGGTATACCTGTGATGGACAGGGTTTACCTGTGATGGATTGGATTTACCTGTGATGGACTGGGTTTACCTGTGATGGGTTGGCTTTGCCTGTGATGGACTGGTTTTGTCTGTGATGGACTGGGTTGACCTGTGATGGATTTGCTTTCACTGTGATGGACTGGGTATACCAGTGATGCACTGAGATTGCCTGTGATGGATTGGGTTTACCTGTGAAGGACGGGGTTTACCTGTGATGGACTGGTTTTGCCTGTCATGGATTAGCTTTGCCTGTGATGGACTGGGTTTACCTGTGATGGACTGGGTTTACCTGTGAAGGATTGGGTTTGCCTGTGACGGACTGGGTTTGCCTGTGATGGACTGGGTTTACCTGTGATGGATTGGGTTTACCGGAGATGGACTGGTTTTGCCTGTGAAGGACTGGGTTTACCTGTCATGGATTGGGTTTACCTGAGATGGATGGAGTTTACCTGTGATGGACTGGGTTTACCTGTGATGCACCGAGATTGCTTGTGATGGATTGGGTTTGCCAGTGATGGACTGGGTTTACCTGTGATACATTGGGTTTGCCAGTGATGGACTGGTTTTGTCTGTGATGGACTGTGTTTACCTGTGATGGATTGGCTTTGCCTGTGATGGACTGGTTTTACCTGTGATGGTTTGGGTTTACCTGTGATGGACTGGGTTTACCTGTGATGGACTGGGTTTACCTGTGATGGATTTGGGTTACCTGTGATGGACTGGGTTTACCTGTGATGGATTGGGTTTACCTGTGATGCACTAAGTTTGCCTGTGATGAATTGTGTTTACCTGTGATGGATAGGGTTTACCTGTGATGAACTGGGTTTAGCTGTGATGCATTGGCTTTGCCGGTGCTCAGTTGGCTTTGCCTGTAATGGAATGGGTTTTCCTGTAATTGCCTGGGTTTGCCTGTGATGGATTGGGTTTACCTGTGATCGATTGGATTTACCTGTGCTGGACTGCGTTTACCATTGATGGATTGGGTTTGCCTGAGGTGGACAGGGTTTACCGATGATGGACTGGTTTTGCTGGTTTTGGTTTGGCTTTGTTTGTGATGGACTGGGTTTGCCTGTGATGGACTGGATTTACCTGTGAAGGGCTGAGTTTACTTGTGATGGATTAGGTTTACCTGAGATGGACGGGGTTTTCCTGTTAAAGACTGGGTTTACCTGTGATGGATTGGGTTTACCTGTGAAGGATTGGGTTTACCAGTGATGGACTGGGTTTGCCTGTGATGGATTGGGTTTGCCTGTGGTGGACTGGGTTTACCTGTGATGGATTGGGTTTACCTTTGAAGGATTGGGTTTACGTGTGATGGACTGGGTTTACCTGTGAAGGACTGGGTTTACCTGTGATGGATTGGGTTTACCTGTGATGGATTGGGACTACCTGTGATGGACTGGGTTTGCCTGTGACGGATTGGCTTTACCGGTGCTGGATTGGCATTGCCTGTGATAGACTGGGTTTGCCTGTGATGGACTGGCTTTGCCTGTGATGGACTGTGTTTACCTGTGATGGACTGGGTTTGCCTGTGATGGATTGGCTTTGTCTGTGATGGACTGGGTTTACCTGTGATGTACTGGGTTTACCTGTGATAGATTGGGTTTACCTGTGAAGGACTAGGTTTACATGTGATGGATTGGATTTACCTGTGATGGATTGAGTTTACCTGTGATGGACTGTGTTTACCTGTGATGGATGGGCTTTGCCGGTGCTGGGTTGGCTTTGCCTGTGATGGACTTACTTCTGTGTAGACTTTTCCAACCCTGGGCATTGGTGTTTCTATATGGCCATGATGCAACCAGTTAGGATACAATTTTACCTGGTTTGACAATAGACAATAGACAGTGGACAATAGGTGCAGAAGTAGACCATTCGGCCTTTCGAGCCTACGCCGCCATTCTGAGATCATGGCTGATCATCTACTGTCAATACCCGTTTCCTGCCTTGTCCCCATATCCCTCGATTCCCCTATCCATAAGATACGTATGTATCTCCTTCTTGAAAGCATCCGGAGAATTGGCCTCCACTGCCTTCCAAGGCAGTTCATTCCAGACCCCCACAACTCTCTGGGAGAAGATGTTTTTCCATAACTCTGTCCTTAATGACCTACACCTTATTCTCAAACCATGCCCTCTGGTACTGGACTCTCCCAGCTTCTGGAACATATTTCCTGCCTCTATCTTGTCCAATCCCTTAATAATCTTATATGTTGCAATCAGATCCCCTCTCAATCTCCTTAATTCCAGCGTGTACAAGCCCAGTGTCTCTAACCGCTCCTCGTAAGACAGTCCGGACATCCCAGGAATTAACCTTGTTAGAGTTACCAGTTAGAATACAATTTTATCAAGGAAAACAACACTTTGGAGCGCTTTGAAAAATTAAAGCTACGGCACAGAGTGGCCACTTTATTATTAGATACCATAAGACCATATGACACAGGAGCAGAATTCGGCCATCTGGCCCATCGAGTCTGCTCCACCATTCAATTCTTTTTACAATTTCCTCCTCAACCCCACTTCCTGGCCTTCTCCCCATTACCTATGATGCCATGTCCAATCATGAAACTATCAATCTTTGCCTTAAATACACCCAACAACCTGACCTCCACAGCTGCATATGGCAAAAAATTCCACAAATATACCACCTCTGGCTATAGAAATTTCTCTGCATCTCTGTTTTGAATGGACACCCCTCTATCCTGAGGCTGTGTCCTCTTGTCCTAGACTCTCTCACCATGGGAAACATCCTTTACACATCTACTCTGTCTAGGCCTTTCAACATTCAAAAGATTTCAGTGAGATCCCCTTCATCCTTCTGAATTGCAGAGTACAGATCCAGAACCATCAAACGTTCCTCATATGATAACCCTTTCATTCCTGGAATCATCCCTGTGAACCTTGTCTGGAACCTCTCCAATGCCAGCACATCAGATGAGGGGCCCAAAACTGTTCACAATACTCAAGGTGAGGCCTCACCAGTGCCTTATAAAGCCTCAGCATCACATCCCTGCTCTTGTATTCTGGACCTCTTGAAATGAATGCTAACATGGCATTTGCCTTCCTCACCACCGACCCAACCTGCAAGTTAACCTTCTGGGTGTTCTGCACAAGGGCTCCCAAGTCCCTCTACATCTCAGATGTTTGGATTTAAAAAATAGTCCACACATTTATTTCTACTACCAAAGTGCATGACCATGCATTTTCCAACTGTACCATGTTCGGAAAGCCTGTCTCTAAAATAAATGCAGACTCTAATTATTTACCTTATATGTAACTGTAAATATAAAGACAAGATAAATCCTAATATTTACTCAGTGGCTACTTTATTATTTAATTCCTGTAGCTAATAAAGCGGCAACTGAGTGTATGTTCATTGCCTTCTGCTGCTGTAGCCCATCCACTTCAAGGTTCAATGTGTTGTGCATTCAGAGATGCTCTTCTGCACAACACTGTTGTGGCACATGGGTATCTGAGTTACCATCACTCTCCTGTCAGCTTGAACCAGTCTGGCCATTCTCCTCTGATCGCTCTCGTTAACAAGGCATTTTTGCCCACAGAACTACAGTTCACTGGATGTTTATTTTTGTTTTTCACACAATTCTCTGTAAACTCTAGAGTCTATTGTGCATGAAAGTACCAGGAGAGCAGCAGTTTCTGAGATACTCAAACCACCCTGTCTGGCACCAACAATCATTCCACAGCGAAAGTCATTTAGATCACATTTCTTCCCCATTCTGATGTTTGGTCTCAACAACAGCTTTTGGCGTTCTCTCTTGACCATGTCTGCATGCTTTGAGTTGCTGCCATGTGACCGCTTTCAAAAGTTTCAAAGATATATTTAACATCAGAGAAATGTATACAATATACATCCAGAAATGCTTTTTCTTTGTCTGATCAGATATTTGCATTCATGAGCAGGTATTCAGGTGTACCTAATAAAGTGGCCACTGAGTGTATATCAACACTCGTGAATTGTGTGCCAACACAAAGATACTATGACCTTGAAGTCATCTGTAATCTGACCCTCGTTATCCTTTCTATTCCCCACCCTTAGAGATAGTTAAAGCACAAACAAAACAGTTGTGGCTCCATAGCCTTAAACCTGTAGATATCTGATATCTCAGCGGAAAGTCTGTGAAAACATCACCCTGCATCTGTTAATTACAACATTCAATTACAGATATTTCAGGGATCAAGGATTGACTTTGTTTGGCACATACATCAGTATGTACTAGGGATTTGTGGTGGTGGTGGTGTTGGTGAGGATGTGACATGCAACAAAAAACAACAACGTTCAACTCCTGCCTGAGAAGAGACACGGATCTACTCCAATTTTTCTCCGGGCACAGCAGATCCCATCTCAACCCAGAACATCTGGACTGCAAAGATGCATACATCAGGAAGCTCTTTATCAACTACGGCTCAGCATTCAATGCCATCATCCCCTCAAAACTAATCAATAATCTTCACCTCCTTGTGCAATTGGTTTCTCAATTTCCTCACTTGTATATCCTAGTCAGTTTGGATTGGCAGCAACATCTCCTCCATGGTCTCCATTAGCACAGGTGCACCATAAGCTGTGTCCTTAGCCCCCTGCTCTACTCACTTTACATATGGCTGTGGCTAAGCACAGCTCCAATACCATATTCAAATTGTAGGCCGAATCAAAGGTGATGACAAATCAGCGTGTAGAAGGGAGATTGGAAATCCGCCTGATTGGTACCACAACAACAACCTCCCAAAACCAAGAAACTGATTATTGACTTCAGAAGGAGGAACCCAGAGATCCACGAGTCAGTCCTCATCAGAGGATCAGAGGAAGAGAGGGTCAGCAACTTTAAATTCCTCGTTGTTATTATTTTGAACTACCTGTTCTGGGCCCAGCACGTAAGTGAAATTACAAAAACAGCACAGCAGCTTAAGAGTCTGTGAAGATTTGGCATGACACCTGTAACTTCGATGAACTTCTATAGTTGTGTGATGGAGAGTATATTGACTGGCTGCATCACGGTCTGGTATGGAATCACAAATGCCCTCGAATGGAAAATCCTACAAAAAGTAATGGATAAGGCCCAGTCTATCACAGCTAAAGCCTTCCTCACCATGAGCACAGCAGCACGGAGCATTGTTGCAGGAAAGCAGAATCCATCATCAGAGACCCCCACCACACAGGCTCTTCTCGCTATTGCCATCAGGAAGAAGGTACAGGAGCCTCAGGACTTACTCCACCAGGTTAACTTATTACTCCTCAACCATCAGGCCCTTAAACCAAAGTGGATAACTTCAATTGCCCCATCACTGAACATTTCCCACAACCTATGGATCACTTTCTAGGACTCATTTTCTTTGTTATTCCATCATAATTGATTTATTATCCCACTCAACCCATTTTCCTGCCTTCTCCCCGTAACCTCTGACACCCTGGCTAACCAAGAACCTATCAACCTCCACTTTAATCATACTCAGAGACTTGACTTTCCACAGCCGTCTGTGGCGAGGAATTTCACAGATTCACCAACCTCTGGATAAACTTTTGAGATAGCATGAAGTTTTTGTTTTAATAGCTCTGCTTTGAACCTTTTTGAGCCGCTTTCAAAAAAGAATCAGTCAATTTGACCTTGATGGTGGCTTCTATGTCCTTGTAATCTTATACTTTGATGAGATGCGCTTTTATAATGTGCTAGTGCAGAGAGTAAAAGGTAGTTAATACCAACACAGAGTGTGTAAAGGCATTAACAGTGAGACATTGATGTGTGTGGCAAAATTTCCCATTAGTAGACAAAAGAGAGAAAATACAAAAGGCACACAAAACATTGGAAGTACATTTTTAAAGTGGAAATGAATCAGATTGGAGAAACCACTGTAATCAGATGACAAGAAATAATCAGGTTATTTGCACTGCCCAGGAAAAGAAGCTGTAAGCAAGCAGTGATTAAGAGTTGTGGTTTATTTAACTACTTACTCATATAGCTGGATAGCCTATTATTACGTAAGCTTTGAAAATTCCGCTTCAAAATTCTCCCTAAATCTCTTGCCAGCTTTGAAAACCCATTAGGTGCTCCTTTGTTCCACAGAGCATTTTGCTTTTTTAATGACTTTTTCTCCAACAGCCTTCAATATATTTACTACTGTATAGAGTGGTGAGGGAGGGCAAGGTTCTTTCATCCATATAACATAAAGCAAAGTTAAAGATCAAATTAAAGTTATGGCCAAAATATGTATGCGTCACCATTTACTACCCTGAGATTCACAGTAGAATCACAAAAGAATCAATGAAAAGCTATATGCAAAGACGGACAAACCACCGATGTGCAAAAGACAACAAAATGTACAAATACAAAATAAAAAAGCAAAATAATAATTATCGATAAATATGTCACAAATGATTTTGAGAACATGAGTTGTACAGTTCTTGAAAGTGAGTCCATAGGTTGTGGAACAGTTCAGTGTTGAGTTGAGTGAAGTTATCCACACTGGTTCAAGAGCCTGATGGTTGAAAGGTAATAATTGTTCCTGAACTGGTGGTGTGGGATCTAAGATGCTTGTATTTCCTTCCTGATGGCAGCAGTGAGAAGAAAGGCACCAGGGGGGATCGCAAGGATGATTCCGGAAATGAAAGGGTTATCTTACTAGGAACATTCAATGGCTCTGAATCTGTACTCACTGGAATTTAGAAGGATGAGGCGAATCTCATTGAAACCTTTCGAATGTTGAAAGGCCTAGACAGAGTAGATGTGGAAAGGATGTTTCCCATGGTGGGAGAATCTAGGACAAGAGGGCACAGCCTCAGGACAGAGGGATGTGCATTTAAAACAGAGATGCGGAGAAATTCCTTCCCAGAGGGTGGTGAATTTGTGGAATTTGTTGCCACAGGCATCTGTGGAGGCCAGGTCATTGAGTGTATTTAAGATAGAGCTTGATAGGTTCATGATTGGACACGGCATCAAAGGTTATGGGGAGAAAGCTGGGCAGTGGGGCTGAGGAGGAGAAGAAGAGGATCAGCCATGATTGAATGTCAGAATAGACTCGATGGGCTAAATAGCCTAATTCTGCTCCTATGTCTTATAGTCTTATGGAAAGCATAGCCTGGAAGGTGGGATCTCTGATGATGGGTTCTGCTTTTCTGCAACAGCACTCGGTATAAATATTCTCAATGGTGGGGAGGCCTTTACCCGTGAGGAACTGAGCTGTACTCATTAATTTTTGTAGGCTCTTCCATTCAAGGGCATTGGTGTTTCCAAACCAGGAACCATTACAGCACAGTACAGACCTTTCGGCCCACAATGTTGTGTCAACCTTTTAACCTCCTCTAAGGTCAATCTAACCCTTCCCTCCTCCATGGCCCTCCATTTTTCTATCATCCATGTGCCTAGCTAACAGTTTGTTAAAATGTTCCTAATGGATCTAGCTCTACCGGCACGGTCCACAAACCCACCACTCTCTACCTCTGACATCCTCCTATACTTTCCTCCAACAACCTTAAATAACCCCCCTGTATTAGCCATTTCTGCCCTGGGTATAAGTCTCTGAATGCCCTCTCGATCTTTGCCTCTTTTCATTTGTACCAAGTCACCTCTGCAGCAGAAGTATATAAAAAAGGAAAATTGAATTGAGTAGTACCGAAAGGGAGGGAAAATACAGAGGTAATGTTCATGGGTCCATTGTCCACTCTGAAATCTGATGGAGGGGACGAAGCTGTTCCTGAATCGTTGAGTGTGTCTTCAGGCTCCTGTACCTCCTCCCTGATGGTGGCAATGAGAAGCAGCACGTCCTGGATGCTGAGGGTCCTTCATGATGGATTTTGCCTTTTTCCGGCATCTCCTTTTGGCGATGTCCTCAATGCTGGGGAGACTAGTGTCCATGATGGAGCTGGCAGAGTTTACAACTTTCTACAACTTTTTCCATTCCGGTGCAGTGGCCTTTCCATATCAGACTGTGATACAAATATGAACATGACACAAGTAAGATGCAAGTATAGTATCCCTATTACTCTTTACTTCAGTAAAGTCTATTACTCTATAAAGTATGGTATTCCACGATCCACTGTCCACTCCTATCACACCTTCCTCTTTTTCAACCATTTAGCTCTTCCGCCAATCAGCTTGCAGATTCTGATTTCATCACACACACACCCACTTCCTTATTCTGGTTTATGCCCACATGCTTGATAAGGGTTTCGGCACTGTTTATTCATTTCCATAGAGACTGCCTGACCTGCTGAGTTCCTCCAGCATTTTTCACGTGCTACTCAGGTAACAGTGCCCTGCACTAGGGGAAACTTTCACTAAGAACGATGCGAGAACAGGATTTTCAGGTTTTGATAAGAACCGATCACACACGTATCTGTTGTCCAGTGACTCCACGACTCTACAATTAGTGCGACACTATTACAGCTCAGGGCATCGGAATTCGGAGTTCAGTTCTGATGTCCTTTGGAACTGTGTTTGTACCTTGCTTACCGTGTGACCACGTGGGTTTCCTCCGGGTGCTCCAGTTTCCTCCCAGAGTCCAAAGATGTAGGGGTTATTAGGTCATTGTAAATTGTCCTGTGATGAGGCTCGGGTTAAATCGGTGGGTTGCTGGGCAGCACAGCTGGCTGGGCAGGCTGCATTTCTAAATAAAGAAATAAATAAACCTGAGAATAAAGAACTGAAGTTTCAGGTTGAGACCCTTCATCAGGACTCAGGGTTTTGGCCCAAAACATCAGTTGTTTATTCCCATTCACAGATGCTGCCAGGCCTGCTGAGTTCCTCCAGCATTTTGTGTGTGTTGCTCTGGATTTCCAGCATCTGCAGAATCTCTCACGTCTGCAAATAAATAAACTTATTGGTCACATCTCCAATACAAACTTTTAGAGCTTGATTTGTGATGTGAATAACAAATGAATTCAAAAGAATCTGATTCAGATTCAGATTCATTGGAACATGCATTAACCACTGTTACGGATTCAGCAACAATAAATATATGAGTGAGGCAGGGGTTTTTATAACGAACAAAATGTTTATTAAACACTGAAAAACAAACCCCCAAAAGTAAACAAACCACTCACGTAACCAGAAATCAGCTGCTGTGCGGCAGCTTAAACAGTTCTTAAAGCGATGTTGCAAAAACAGTTCTTCAAAGTAGTATTGCAAAAGTTCAAAATGCTTACAGTCCATTTAAGGGAGAGACTTTTTAAGATGATTTAAATTCTCTTTCGCATCGTCTTGTTTCGATTCCCAGTCGAACTACTTTTCCCACGAAGAATTTACGAAGATGGAAAATGAAACGGCTTAAAGGCACTGACCTTTCCGTTACAACACTGTACTCAATCCTTTCTGCTATTTCACAGGGATTAACACGAGCACAGTCAACGAATTCCTTCCGAATGAGGATCAAACAAGGTCAAACCCATTTCACCATCGAGATCGACTTTCCTCGATCTTTTAACTCCCGAACTCCAATCTTCACTCTCCACTGATTCTCAACTAGCAGTATTATAAAGAAACTGCTGGCAATGACTTTTTAAACTTTAGGCATTAAATAAAACTCCATCTTTCAACTAAACTGCGTCATAACATTAAATCACGCAGTGGCATGAAGTCAACATGGCAAATCCAGCCACGAACTACCCCTCCTCACAGGGAGGGGTCCTCCTTTTATACCCTGTAAAAAAAACCTGTCACATGACCTCTACTGGCAGGAAAATGACATCACTCCACCATCACAAGACCATTACCTCGTCCAGTATAGCTTCAACACCTGTCACGTGACAAGTACACCACTGTCATGTGTCACGGGTACGTAACACCACCAACACACCCAAAGATGTGCTGGGGACAACCCACAAGTGTCAGCACATAATGTCGACTCCTATCACCCCAACTTATATGTAGCTCACACACTCTGTGTCTGTCTGTCTGTCTGTGTGTGTGTGTCTGTTTGTGTGTGTCTGTTTGTGTGTGTCTGTCTGTGTGTGTGTGTGTGTCTGTTTGTGTGTGTCTGTCTGTGTGTGTGTGTGTGTGTGTGTGTCTGTTTGTGTGTGTCTGTTTGTGTGTGTCTGTCTGTGTGTGTGTGTCTGTTTGTGTGTGTCTGTGTGTGTGTGTGTGTGTGTGTGTGTGTGTGTTGGACAAGATTTCCAGCATCTGCAGCATCTCTTGTGTTCGTTCAAAGCAGTGATTTACAGTTTTCCCGATATTAAAGGAATCAAAGAATATGAATATGGTGCTGAATGATGAATGGCAGAAAGACACACAAGATGCTGGGGGAACTCAGGAGGTCAGCAGCATCTATGGGGAGGGATAAACAGTTGACGACTCAGGCTGAATTCACAAAGTTCAGGAGGTTCGCGAGTATTATTTCAGTAATGAAAGGGTTAATGTATGAGGGCTGTTTGATGGCTCCAGACCTGTACTTGCTTGAGTTCAGAAGAATGAGGGGGGAATCTCAATGAAATCTATCAAATCTTGAAGGGCTTAGATAGCGTGAATGTGGAGAGGATGTCCTATAGCGGAGGAGGCTAGGACCAGAGGGCACAGCTTCAGAATAGAGGGACGTCCATCTAGAACAGAGACGAGGAGGAACTTCTTTCACAAGATGGAGGTGAATCTGTGGAATTCATTGCCACAGACAGCTGTGGAGGGTAAGTTATTGGGTCTATTTAAAGTGAAGGTTGATGGGTGAAGGTATATGGACGAGAGGAGCTTGGAGGGATATGGTCCAGGTGCAGGTCAGTGGGACTAGGCAGAAAAATGGTTCGGCACAGCCAAGAAGGGCCAAAAGGCCTGTTTCTGTCCTGTAATGTTCTATGGTTCTATGGGTTCTTGATTAGTCAGGTTGTCAAAGGCAGGAGAATGGGGTTGAGAGGGATAATAAATCAGCCATGATGGAATGATGGAGCTGACTCGATGAGCTGAATGGCCCAAATCTGCTCCTATTTCTTATGGTCTTGTGCTCTTTATTCCTTGTCATGGATGCTGCCTGACCTGCGGAGTTCCTCCAGTATTTTGTGTGAGCTTCTCTGGATTTCCAGCTTCTGCAGAATCTTCTGCTGTTTCCTCGGCAGAATTCTTGTGTTTATATTTCACGGCTGAAATATAAAAAAACCCTGTTTGGTGTGAGGAAATTCTGGGCAATTTTACTATGGGAGTATTACTATAAATGTTTTTCTGTTATCTCTAATTGCACATAGTGGCATGTTTAACACTAATGTTGATTATTATCCAAATCCAAACATTGTCAATGTGCTTAAGGTGCCATTAAAGCACTTCCTTCAGCAGCAACTACACAACTGCTGCGGTAATAAGAAACATTTGGTTTGTCATATCAATACACCAGTCACACACGCAGGCAACACAGACTCCCTGCTGTACACTCAGTGAGAAATTCCCTTTAATTCACCACTACATTGGCAATGTCGTCATTATAGCACGCCAGAGCCTACATGTGAAAGCTTCATCCAACCACTATCATCTCAGTGGATCTGTGTGTGGGATAGTCCATTGGTTGAAGTTCCTAAAATGGGACACACTTAGATGGAAAGAATGAAAGGAAGAAATATTAGCTGTATTTGTTACGTGTAGAACGTAGCACAGTTCATCCCCTGATATTGTGCTGACCTTTTAATCTAATCTAAGATATAGCTAACCCTTCCCTCCTCCATAGCCTTCATTCCTCTGTCATCATGTGCCTATCTAAGAGTTTTTTAAATGCCCCTAATGTATCTGTCTCTACCACCACCCATTGAAATGACCAAACATACTGTGAAATATGTCACTTGCGACACAGTCCCAGGATGAGCTGGGGACAGCCACACTTCTGGCACAACTTATTAACCTAATCCGTACATGTTTGGAATGTGTGAGGAAGTGGGAGAACCACATGGTCATGGGGAGAATACAAAAACTCCTTACAGACAAGCCCCAGCCTTCTGACCAGTGACACTGTGAAGTGTTACCATGCTGGCCAAGTGTTTAACGAGTTCAATTAATTCAGATTAATAGAGGAAGTAGCAGGTGTCAGTACAAATGCAGGGTTTACAGGACCTTTGGACAGGTACATGGATAGGATACTTTAGACGGGTATGGACTAAATTATTTATTTATTCACTTTGAGATACAGCGAGGAACGGGCCACTGAGCCACATTGTCCAGCAACCCCCAATTTAACTTCAGCCTCATCAGGGAACCATTCACAATGACCAATTAACCTAATGACTGGTCCATCTTTGGACTGTGGGAGGCAGGCAACTGGAGCAGCCGAGGAAACCCACGCGGTCACAGGGAGGAGTACAACTTCCTTACAGACAGCGGTGGGAATTGAACCCGGGTTGCTGGTACTGTGAAGAGTAGTACTAACGGCTGTGCTACCGTGATCACCCCCATGCGGGCAGATGGGATCTGCTTGATCCCATTTCTCAAAATCTGGTAATTGCCCCACCCACCTCTCTGTTGCCATTCCTTTTTCTATTTCCCTCTCTCACCTTATCTCCTTACCTACCCATCACCTCCCTCTGGTGCTGCTCCCCTTCCCTTTCTTCCATGGTCTTCTGTCCTCTCCTATCAAACTCCCTCTCCTCCAGCCCTTTATCTCTTTCACCAATCAATTTCCCAGCTCTTTACTTCACCCCTCCCACTCTCCCAGTTTCACCTATCACCTGCCACCTTGTACTTCTTCCTTCCCTCCCTCTATCTTCTTACTCTGACTTTCATCTTTCTTTCCATTCCTGATGAAGGGTCTCGGCCCAAAACGTCGACTGTACTCTTTTCCGTAGATGCTGCCTAACCTGCTGAGTTCCTCCAGCATTTTGTGTGTGTTACTCTGTCCATAGGTGCTGCCTAACCTGCTGAGTTCCTCCAGCATTTTGTGTATGTTGCTCTGGATTTCCAGCATCTGCAGATTTTCTCATGTTTGGCTCTGCTCCGGTCTGCAACCTGGTCAGATCCAGATTAATGTTTATCACAGGTACATCAAAACCAATGTTCCCTCTAAGGTGTGCACACACACATCCTTTGCTACTAGCACACAAAAGAATTTAAACTGCGCACAAAGTTTGTCACCCTCTATCTCATTGGCACGTTAAGTATATTTCACAATCGTACACATTTCCTTTTCCAGTTTCTGATACACACTGCATTGACAACATGGAGTTTGCAATGATTTGTCTGCAGATTTTAAAACCAGCTTATTTAAGCTGTTTCTATTGAAGAAATTATTGATTCACTCTTTCGAATTCCAAAGAAGGAAATGGAATGAAGCGCGAAAGAACTGCTTGTTCATTTAAAGAGGAATGGTTTATCATTCTTGGAACAACTTCAGGTTTATTTCCACTTAAAAATTCAGTGCGCACGTGTTGTTGTCACTGGGCAAATAATTGCACAGCACAAGATTTTTGTGCACAGTGGTTATTGCATATTAGAGGGAACATTGATCAGAATAAACAGTGGAGTGCATTGTTTGCATTAACAGCCGATTCCTCCAGACCTCTGATCAACCTGCAGGCTTCAATCTTCGGTATCGAATCCCTGACAAGCTGATGAAGGACCCAAACACCAGGGGATCGCTGATTTAGCAGCCCTCATACATCCTGCTCACTCCAACATTTGCTCACAAGACCCATTGCCCTGGGAAGTGGAAATCCACGGGTGTCCTTCATCATATGACCACATCGCTGGCCTTTCCTCCAGATGTACTTCACTGCTCATTCATGTCACTGGATTTCGAAAGTGGAGTGTGGAGTGGAGGCCTGGCCTCTAACTTCCCTACAAACTTGTCCCTAAACCTTAACTCCAAGCGAGGTGGGAGGCGACATCGGATGCACATCAATACTGGCACGGTTTGTAGACCATTACTTCCTACAAAGCGAAACCCAGCATCATGAGTGGCAGCGATGCTTCACTACCAGATGAGCTCAACACCTTCTATGCCCCCTTTGAAAGGCAGATTATAACTACCACTGTGAAGATCCCTGCTGCACCCGGTAACCCTGTGATCTCTGTCTTGGAGGCTGATGTCAGGCTCTCTTTCAGGGGGGTGAACCCTGGCAAAGCTGCAGGACCTGACAGAGTACCTGGTAAGGCTCTGAAAACCTGTGCCAACCAGCTGGTGGGAGTATTCAAGGACATTTTCAACCTCTCACTGCAAGTTCCCACCTGCTTCAAAAAGGCAACAATTATGCCAGTGCCTAAGCAGAATAATGTGAGCTGCTTTAATGACTATCATCCGGTAGCACTCACATCTATGGTGATGAAATGCTTTGAGAGGATGATCATGGCTAGACTGAACTCTTCCCTCAGCAGGGACCTGGACCCATTCCAACTTGCCTATCACCACAGTAGGTCTATGGCAGAAACAATCTCAATGGCTCTTCACATGGCCTTAGACCACCCGGACAATACAAACACCTGTCAGGATACTGTTCGTTGACTATAGCTCGGCATTTAATACCATCATTGCCACATTTCTGATTGATAAGTTACAGAACCTGGGTCTCTGTACCTCCCTCTGCAATTGGATCCTCAACTTCCTACCAGAAGACCACAGTCTGTGCGGATTTGTGATAACATCTCCTCCTCGCTGACAATCAACACTGGCACACCTCAGGGGTGTGTGCTTAGCCCACTGCTCTACTCTCTGTATACACATGACTGTGTGGCTAGGCATAGCTCAAATACCATCTATAAATTTGCTGATGATACAACCATCGTTGGCGGAATATCAGATGGTGACAAGAGGCGTACAGGGGTGAGATATACCAGCTAGTTGTGTGGTGTCACAGCAACAACCTTGCACTCAATGTCAGTAAGACCAAAGAGCTGATTGTGGACTTCAGGAAGGGTAAGATGAAGGAACACATACCAATCCTCATAGAGGGATCAGAAGTGGAGAGAGTGAGCAGTTTCAAGTTCCTAGGTGTCAAGATCTCTGAGAATCTAACCTGAATCCAACATATCGATACAGCTATAAAGAAAGCAAGGCAGCAGATATACTTCATTTAGTTTGTAACCTAAAACATTTGAAAACTTCTGCAATGTACCATGGAGAGCATTCTGACAGACTGCATCACCGTTTGATATTGGGGGGCTACCACACAGGATTGTAAGGAACTACAGAAAGTTGTAAAATTAGTCAGCTCCATTTTGGGTACTAGACTAGTATCCAAGGCACCTTCAAAGAGCGATGCCTTAGAAAAGCAGCATCCATTATTAAGGATGCTCACTACCGAGGACATGCCCTTTTCTCACTGTTGCCACCTGGAAGGAGGTACAGAAGCCTGAAGGCACACACTCAGCAATTCAGGTACAGCTTCTTCGCCACTGCCATCCAATTCCTAAATGCACATTGAACCCATGATCACTACCTCACTTTTCTTATTTTTCTGTTTTTGCACTATTTTTAATTTAACTATTTAATATACATTACAGGTGTAACATCCTGGAAAAGGTTTCACTGCCAATGTAATGGTCTTTCTGTAGAAGCAATGCTTGGGTTACAGTTAGAGATAATGGGTGCTTTGGAATGTGACCAGATCCTTTACTCGGTAGCAGATGAAGAGAAAAGACACTGGAGAGAACCGGTCATGATTTTTTTCGATATTATCATGTATTGCATTGAACTGCTGCCGCTACGTTATCAAATTTCACAACACATGCTGGTGATAATAAACCTGACTCTGATTCTTAATCTGGCCTCTAGCTCCTCCACATCCCTGTACACAGGGCCCTTAGCACTGTCAATGACCACTTCCACCTGTCCCACAATCTCTTTGACTCCCCACCATCAGGCAGGTGGTATCGTAGCATTAGGACAAAAACTGTTAGGATGGGAAACAGCTTCTTCGCCCAGGCCATGAATCTACTGAACATCCTGTCACCATCAGTTCTCATCATGTATGGAGCACCAGGAGTGCTGTACTGTTCACTTTCTAATTTGTATCATAAATGCACTTTATTATTTGTAAATTAATTAGTGGTAATATTACCTTATGTGGTGTATGCGTGAGTTATATGGACCGTGTTGTGCACCTTGGTCTAGAGGAACATTGTTTCATTTGGCTCTACACGTGTGTACAGTTGAAAGACAATAAACTGGAATTGAACTGGAATTGGATGCCATAGCAGTGTAGCAGTTAGCACAACACTATTAGCGCTCAGCGTGTTCCCTAATTCCAGCGCTACCTGTGAGGAGTCTGCACACCCTCCCTATGGAAGGCCTGGGCTTTTTTCCGGATCCTTCGATTTCCTCCCACAGTCCAAAGACATACCAGGTAAGTTCATTGGTCATTGTAAACCATCCCGTCATTAGGTTCGGTTGTTGGGAATGACCAGGTCGTGTGGTTCAAAGGGCTGGAAGGGCCTATTCCACACTGTATCTCTAAAAATAAAAAAAACTTTATCAACAAAATCCCCTCTCTGCCCCAAACCATCCCTACAAAGTTAAAAAACAATTAATTCTGAGCCATAATCTTGGCGCCATCTTGACTAGCAGAGTTGGGTTGGGCCGAAGGCCCTGTATGACGCCATACCTCAATGACTCATGGTATTTGCTCATTGTAAAAAAATTCTGTTTAACTCAAAACCATTAATTTTGCTTTGAATCTATTTATGCTGTTTGTTAATAAATAAAAAGGGCTGCTGTTGTGGAAGGTGCAAACATTGAAAAGAGCAGAGTTATCCTCACTAGACATAAACATTACTTCAAAAGGCTTCCTCCAGTTGTGTGTACTTTAGACCATATCACTTGTGACATGCCCAAGTTACAACATCAAATAATGTAAACAAAAAAGTGCTTTCACAAACTAAGACAGATTCAAGATTCAAGACTGTTTAATATCATTTTCAGTACACAAGTGTAAAGGAGAACAAAATAATTGTTTCTCCGGATCCAGTACAGCACAAAAAAAAACTCAATAAGATAAAGAAAGCATTAATAAAATAACACAGTAAATATAATTCTATAAGGTAGCTTGTACACACAGATTGATTGTATGTCCATAAAGTGAAGCTGGGCACAGGAGTGTCTGTACACAAGGTTACCCTGACAGGAAATGATAAAGTAGTGGTGGTTGGTGGTATGGAGGGGTGGGTTAGTGGGTGGAAATATTGATCAGTCTTACTGCTTGGGGAAAGTGACTGTTTTTGAGTCTGGTGGTCCTGGTGTGGATATTACGTAGCCTCCTCCCTGATGGGAGTGGGACAAACAGTCCATGGGCAGGGTGGGTGGGATCCTTCATGATGTCACTGGCCCTTGGCACCATTTTGTCTTTGATAACAGGTAGGCTGGTGTCAATGACGTATTGGGCTGTTTTGACGAGCCATTGTAGTGGCTTCCCATCTGTTGCAGTGCAGTAATCAGAATTCTTTGTGTTTGATTTCCAAAGGATCGTTTAATTATGTCTAGGAGCTACCTCATTTGGCTTATCACTCAGTAAGACCAAAAGACATAAGAGCAACATTTGGCCATTTGGCCCATTGAGTCTGTTCTGCCATTCCATCGTGGCTGACATTATCCTTTTCAACCCCATTCTCTTGCCTTCTCCACATAACCTTTGACACCCTGACTAAACAAGACCCTATCAACGTCTGCTTTTAATATACCTAAGGACCTGATGTCCACACCCATAGAACCATAGAGCCATAGAACATTACAGCACAGAAACAGGCCTTTTGGCCCTTCTTGGCTGTGCCGAACCATTTTTCTGCCTAGTCCCACTGACCTGCGCCTGGCCCAGTAGAAATGAATCCATGGCAATGAACTCCACAGATTCAACACTCTCTACCAAAAGAAATTCCTGCTCTGTTCTGAAAGGATGTCGTTCTATTCTGAGGCTCTACCAGCTGGTCCTAGGCATACTCTTCACATCCACTCTGTCTAGTTCTTTCAGTATTCAATAGGTTTCAATCAGATAACTAGCGTCTTTGATGCAAACTGAAGGCTATAAAACTGTTAGTCTAGTTAAGAACTTTTTAATAAATTTATCACCAACAGCTTTGTTAGTATATACAAAAAAGGGGGAAATCACTGTTTATTAATACCTTTAAGCATAGCTAAACAGCTACTGAGAGATGTAAACAGCAATTTCAGCTGCATCACGCAGAGGTTAAGATTTTTTAGGTTACATAACTCCCACTTCAACATCATTGATTTCATCTCCTAGAATAGAGGCATAGAGCACTACAGTCCATTTAATCCATGCTAAACTATTATGCTACCAAATCCCACGGACCTGCACCCAGACCCTAGCCCTTCATACCCCACCCATCTGTGTGCCTATACAGATATCTCTTAAATGTTTAAATCAAATCTGCATTCAACACTTGTGCTGGCAGCTCGTTCCACACTCTCACCACCCCGAGTGAAGAAGCTCCTCCTCATGTGCCTCTTCAACATTTCACCTTTCACTCTTAACCTATGACGTCCAGTTGTAATCTCACCCAACCTCAGTTGAAAAAAAACCTGCCTGCATTTACCCTATTTATACCCCTTGTAATTTTGGACACCTCCATCAAATCTCCTCTCAATACTCTATGTTCCAAGGAATGAAGTTCTAACCTTTCCCTATCCCTCGGGTCATCAAGTCCAGCAACATCTTTATAAATTTTCTCAGAGTTGTTCAGACAAGTATGATGATGAGCCCAATCGTTTGACAGCAAATCAATGCAGAGAGCATGCAGACATGGACAAGAGGTTCAGTTGTTGTTCAGACCAAACATCAGAATGGGGAAGAAATGTGATCTAAGTGACTCTGACTGTTGGTGCCAGATGGGGTGGTTTGAGTATCTCAGAATCTGCTGACTTCCTGGGATCTTCATGCACAGCAGTCTCTGGGGTTTACAGAGAATGGTGTGAAAAATGAAAAAAACATCCAGTGAGTGACAGTTCTGTGGGCGAGATCACCTTGTTAACAAGAGAGGTCAGAGTGGCCAGATTGGTTCAAGCTGCCAGAAGCGATATGAAAGTCATGTGCATAAGAGCATCTCTGAACGCACAACATGTCGAACCTTGAAATCACATTTAGATGAAACATTAGCAGATATCCGTCAAATCAGCTCAGCTTGAAGGTTTTCCACCTCATTCCTCAAAAACTCCATCTCTGTGGTATCAGGGGTCACTTTAGCAGCAGAGGCTATCACTGAAGACACTTTTGGAAATGTTATGCTTCTCAATCATATTTCTGTCTTCTCTGAATAACTTCTCTTAGTAACTCGGTAAAAGGGGGAGGAGAGCATATCTTGTGGGTCATTTGAATATGTAGAACAATCACATCATGTGACAGCACCTTTCAAAACTTGCACCATCCTCAAGCAATTTCTCTCAGACAGCTGAATGCTCCCTTTGAGGCACAAACAATGCAGCAGCTTCTCCAACCTGAAACTACAGGCAGACAACTTCTCTCCTTCCTCCTGGAATACGTGCCTAAACCTCATGCTGAGATTGGCCACACTTCCAGCAGAGCCAAAAGCACCTTCCAGAGCTTGCAAAGGTAATTAGCTGACATGACTAATGGATTTTCTGCCTTCACGAACCTCACTATATCAGCCCCCGGCCCCTTTAAGCTCTCTACCAGTCTCAGTTTTTCTCATATTATCTGAGCACTGCCATTCATTCATCCAGTAACTGAGATGTCTGCTCGCCCAAGCCTCATATTCTTCTTCCTCATCAGGTGTGGGCGTGACTCCAGAGAACACTCCCAGCCTACGATAACTTTGGCTCTCCACAGGTTCACTTTGGCATTTATCAACCAATGATGTATTAGCCAAAACCAGCTCAAAATTTAAATCGACCGCTGACGGACCCATTAGACCTTTCACAACAGACAACTCCTTTCCCTCACTTCGCAGAAATGAGAACAACTTGTCCTTAAAGTCTTTGTCCTCAGTTACACGCTCCCCTTCTCTAAAAATATGGGGAGCCCATGGCCCTTCCTCTCCAGAGTCTCCTAACCCCTCAGGCAACATGACTTCAGCAGGACACACTGCTTTTGCAGAAACTGCTAAGATGAAATACCTACCAATGTAACAAAAAGAGAGGGCCATTCTGTTGAAGTGGAAGGATACATCGGCTCCCACTCTGTCACAATGGTTCTCTCGAGTGCTGCTATGTCTTAGTTTGAAGAAAATTAGAAGTCAAACCTCTGAACCTATGTTTGTTTTCGAGAAAAGATGGGGTTCATTTGCTCGTTACTATCATTTGAGTTCATTGATAAATTTCCTCCATGATCTAATTGTAAACCTTGGTGCATTTTTTTTCTTGCTGGTGGTTTGATGTTTATCTTTAGAAGCTTTTTGTATGACGCACGGCTCCCGGATTTTTTTCCCTTGCTTTAGTAGGGGTTTTTTTTCTTTTTTTCTCACCAAATTTTTCAATCTTTAAAACAATGGTTTTTTCCCTTGAGACATTGTAAATGTTACCTACTTCGATGTACTCTTGTTAATTTTGGATAATAATAATAAAAAGATTTGAAAAAGAAAAGAAATACCTACAGCATAGCAGTAGAAATTTTAACCAGGGCTTTACACCAGCTTGCATCGTACTTATGCTAAGGGGTAATACACAGAAGGCAATTAACCTCTCACTGTATCCTTGGGAAGTGGGAAGAAATCAAAGTACCCACCAGAAATCGACACCGTCACCAGGAGAACATGCAAACTCCACGCAGACAGCATCAGCGGCTAGGATGGATCCTAATTCCCAGAGTTCTGAGTGGGCAACACCTCCTGCCACACTGCTCTGTCTCCCACATTGACATTCTCTGCACTCAAATGTTTTGAACAAAACAAAAATCAGTCTCAAAAAATGTTAATTGAACCATGAAAGGTGTAATAAGATAATAGCAGGTTTTAATGGAGCAGATTGTATCTCTAAGTTCCCTTGATTCTAAGAAATTCCATTTATACACAGAATTGTCCAGGGATCCCAATGAACCTTACAATCAACCAAATTACGCTGCTGGAATTGCAAGAACATGAATGGTAGTTTTTATTTATAGAAACTCATCAAACCATCAGTATTGTTTAATTAAATAAATCATTCCTTATTTCCATCTCTTTCTTTTTCCTTTTCTTACTGACCCCATTACTCCAGATCTACACTGATGCTAACTCTTCACCCATTACTCCAGATCTACACCCTTCACTTGCCTCACCCCATTACTCCAGATTACACTGCTGCTAACTCTTCACCCATTACTCCAGATCTACACCCTTCACTTGCCTCACCCCATTACTCCAGATCTACACTGATGCTAACTCTTCACCCATTACTCCAGATCTACACCCTTCACTTGCCTCACCCCATTACTCCAGATCTACACTGATGCTAACTCTTCACCCATTACTCCAGATCTACACCCTTCACTTGCCTCACCCCATTACTCCAGATCTACACTGATGCTAACTCTTCACCCATTACTCCAGATCTACACCCTTCACTTGCCTCACCCCATTACTCCAGATCTACACTGATGCTAACTCTTCACCCATTACTCCAGATCTACACCCTTCACTTGCCTCACCCCATTACTCCAGATCTACACTGATGCTAACTCTTCACCCATTACTCCAGATCTACACCCTTCACTTGCCTCACCCCATTACTCCAGATCTACACTGATGCTAACTCTTCACCCATTACTCCAGATCTACACCCTTCACTTGCCTCACCCCATTACTCCAGATCTACACTGATGCTAACTCTTCACCCATTACTCCAGATCTACACCCTTCACTTGCCTCACCCCATTACTCCAGATCTACACTGATGCTAACTCTTCACCCATTACTCCAGATCTACATCCTTCACTTGCCTCACCCCATTACTCCAGATCTACACTGATTCGGCTTTTGAAGGTGCCCTCGATACTTGTTGCAGAAATCTATCTAATCTCTGAATGAACCCTACAGTCTGTTGGAGAATTCCCAGTCCTCAACCAGATAACTTCACTCACATAACAATGAGGTCCCAACTGATCCCACTACCTATGGACTCACCTTCAAAGTCTCTACAATTCATGTTGTCAATATCATTTATTTCTTATTGATATAGATATTATTATTTTGCTATTTTGTATTTGCACAACTTGCTATCTTTTGCACATCGGTTGTTTGTAGATTTCTCATTGATTCTATTTTGTTTCTTCATACTTATTGTGAATGCTCGCTAGAAAATGAATCTTAGGGAATATAGTGTGGTATGGTAGTTGTCTGTCATGTCAGATGATGACAGGAAACCTGTGTAAGGGGAGATTTTAAAGCAGAAAAGCCGGTGCATGGGGCAGTTCCACTCTCTTGGACTTGGAAGTCTGTGTCCAGTGGTACAAACTAGCATCACAGACTGGGGTCTTCCTTGGTTACAGTGGATGACCATGACATCTCTTGTGCCTTGTTATGCCCTTCGCTCTCCACAGAGTATTGGAGTATTGCCTTCCTGGCTGTTGGATAAGGTAATATATAGTGACAAATAGTATATGTAGTTCATTAATATATTTACTTTCAACTTTAAACTTTTCTGAGTGAAGAAATTCCTCCTCCACGTAGACTTTAACTATGTTTTATCGTGAGTCTGAGATCCTTTGTTCAAAACTTCTAAAGCCAGGGAGACATCTTGCCCTGTCAAGAATTGTGAGAATTTCATACATTTCCATGGCATCTCCTCTCACTTTTATTAACTCTCTAGAATACAGGCTAGTCTACAAATCCTTCCTTATAGAGCAAGCATGTCAACCTGAAAACCAGCTCACAGACTTCACCTTCAACAGTTACACTTTGAAAATAACTATGAACACAAGGGATTCTGCAGAAGCTGAAAGGTCAGAAGGTAGATAAGTCACCTGGACCAGATGGACTACACCCCAAAGCTCTGAAGGAGGTGGCTGAAGAGATTGGTAATGATCTTTCATGAATCACTAGATTCTGAAATGATCCTGAAGATCAGGAAAATTGCAAATGTCACTCAAAGTTTAAAGTTCAAAGTAACTTTATTATCAAAGTACATATATGTCACCATCTACAACCTTGAGATTCGTTTTCTTGTGAGAATACGCAATTAGCCCAGAATAGAATAATAACCATTACAAAATCAATGAAAGACCACACCAACTTGGGCACTCAACCAGCATGCAGAATACAACAAAAAATAATAATAAAAACAAATAAGCAATAAATTGTCGTCGTGGCTATCCCTCAAAGTCGAGGATGATGGTCTTTGTTCCATTAGTCACAGAGCAGAGATGCCTGTGCATATATTTGTTTAACATGTACTTGATGTTGCACTCCAAGAAGCACACGATACTTCACAAATCAACCAACTGATTCCAGTGGCACGGAAACCACGACGATTGGAGCTGATGGATTTGTTGCAGTCTTCATCTGCCTTCACAGCCGTTGAGTTTGAAGTAACTTAGTCCGCCTGTTCCACCATTGAGGTCTTGGTTGGATTGTTCTTTGTCAGGGACCTCACCCTCGACCTTACCACTATGGGTGACCCTACCAGGAGCATAGCTCCAGACGGCATCACTCTCGGGACCTCAGGACCACACAAGCTTCTCCACCACGACAAGGTGACAATCCACGGAGAAGCAATAAAAATTGAGAACATGAGATAAAGAGTCCTTGAAAATTAGTCCATGGGTTGTGGGAACATTTCAATGATGGGGCTAGTAAAACTGAGTGAAGTCATCCCCTTTGGTTCAAGAGCTTGATGGTTGAGGGGTAATAACTGTTCCTGAATCTGGTGGTGTGAGTCCTGAGGCTGTTGTACCTCCTTCCTAATGGCAACAGTGAAACGAGAACATGCCCTGCATGGTGGGGGTCCCTGATGATGGATGTTGCTTTCCTGCGATAACATTTCATGTCGATGTGCTCAATGGTGAGGAGGCTTTATCTGTGACGGACTGGGCTGTATCCACTACTTGTAGGACTTTCTGTTTGAGGACATTGGTGTTTCCCCGAGAGGCACAGCCAGTCAATATACTCCCTGCTACACATCTATAGAAATTTGTCAAAGTTTTAGATGTCATGCTGAATCTTCGCAGACTTCGAAGAGTGTAGAAGCGCTGTCGTGCCTTCTTTATAATTGCACTTGTGTGCTGGGCCCAGGACAGATCCTCTGAAATGATAACACCGAGAAATTTAAAGTAGTTGACCCTCTTCAGCTCTGATCCTCCGATGAGGACTGACTCATGGATCGCTGGTTTCCTCCCCCTGAACCCAATAATCAGCTCCTTGGTCTTGCTGACATTGAGTGAGAGGTTGTTATGGTACCACTCTCCTTCCTATATGCTGATTCATCACCTGCTTTGATTCAGCCAATGACAGAGGTGTTGTCAGCAAACTTCAATATGGCATTGGAGCTGTGCTTAGCCACACAGTCGTAAGTGTAAAGTGAGTCGAGCAGAGCGCTAAGCACGCAGCCTTGTGGTGTGCCTGTGCTGATGAAGATTGTGGAGGAGATGTTTTTGCTAATTTATAGAGGCCAAGGTCTTGGAGCTTATTGATTAGTTTTGAGGGGATGATGGTATTGAATGCTGAGCTGTAGTCAATAAAGAGCATGTGATGTATTCATCTTTGCTGTCCAGATGTTCCAGGGTTGAGTGAAGAGCCAGTGAGATGGCATCTGCTGTGGACCTGTTGTGCCAGTAAGCAAATTGGAGCTGGTCCAAGTTGCTTCTCTGCCAGGAGATGATACGTTTCATCACCAACCTCTCAAAACACTTCATCACTGTGGATGTAAGTGCTACTGGCTGATAGACATGGAGACAGGTCACCACGCTATTCTTGGACACTGGTACCATTGAAGCAGGCGGGTACCACACACTGTCGAAGTGAGAGGTTATAGATTCAGTGGTCAGTTGGTCAGCACAGATCTTTAGTACTTGACCAGGTACTCCAGCTGGGTAGAATGCTTTTCATGGGTTCACCCTTCTGAAGTCTGCTCACACGTCAGCTTCAGAGACTGAAATCATTGGATCATTGTGAGGTGTGGGAGTTTATGATAGTTTCTCCATGTGTTGACAGTCAAAGTGAGCACAGCAGGCATTGAATTCACCTGGAAGCAAAGCTTATTGATGTCTATGTTGCCTAATTTGACTTTATCAGAGGTGATAGCATTCAAGCCCTGCCATTACTGTCAAGCATACTTCATTGATTCAAGTTTGGCCCGGAATTGTTACTTCGCTCTGTTTGCTTTCCAGAGATCGTACCTGGATGTCTTGCAACTTACTTGGTCACAAGACTTGAACACCACTGACCTGGTCCTCAGCAGACTGTGGATCTCATGGTTCATCCAGGGCTGTGGGGCCCAAATCTAAACACAAAATCCATTTACATTCCATACACAGCTTACGTATAGCTGGCCTGAAGCTCACAGAGTGAACAGCCCACAGTCGGAGCGCAGGGAGCACACAAGACGAAAAAACAATCAATGTGCAAAAGACAACAAATTATGGAAATAATAGAAGAAAAACATAATAATGATAATAATAAATAAATCAGCAATAAGTTAAATGAAGAATCCTTGAAAGTGAGTCCATGGTTATGGGAAAATTTCAGTGAAGGGGTGAGTGAAGTTATCCACTCTGATTCAGGAGTCTGATGGTTGAGGGGTAAAAACTGTTCCTGAACCTGTGCTGTGGGTCCTGAGATCCGGTACCTCCTTCCAGATGGCAGAAGCACGAAGAGAGCATGTCCTGGATGGTGGGGGTCTTTCATGTGTCCATACTAAGAACCAAATTCTAGCAGTAAATGGTCAAATAGAATTGCCTGCTGTTATCCAAATATTGTTGAAGATGAATTTGTGGGTTGAGTTGATGGTGAGGAAGGCAAATTCAATGGGTCGCATTCATTTCAAGGGGATTAGAATATAAGAACAAGGATGTAATTGGTCGGACGGCACATGGAGTATTGTGAGCAGTTTTGAGCTTTTATCTAATAAAAGATGTGTTGGCATTACAGAGCATCTAGAAGAGGCTCAAAAGGTTAATTCTAGGAATGAAAGAGTTAATGTATGAGGAGCATTTGATGGCTCTGGGCCTGTACTCACTGGAGTTTAGAAGAATGAGGAGGGATCTCATTGAAACCTATTGAATACTGAAAGGCCTGGATAGAGTGAATGTGGAAAGAATGTTTTTTGTAGTAGGTGAGCCTTGGACCAGAGGGCACAGCCTCAGAATAAAGGCTTAGAACAGAGATGAGGTGGAATTTCTTTAGCCAGAGGATGGTGAATCTGTGGAATTCGTTGTCACTGTCGGTTGTGGAATCCAAGTCATTATGTATACTTAAAGCGGTAGCTGATTGGTTCTTAATTAGTCAGGGCATCAAAAGTTATGGGGAGAAGATGGGAAGTGATAGGTGGAAAAGGTCAAAGGCCAGAGAAGAAGGAATCTGATAGGAGATTGGACCATGGAAGAAAGGGAAGGAGGAGGTGAATAGCAGAAGAGGAGAAGAGGTAAGGGGAGGCTAAGAGGGGAAATGAAGAAGAGGGAGGGGGTAATTACTGGAAATTAGAGAAATTGATGTTCATGCCTTCAGGATGGAGGTTCTTAGAAAAATGGAGGGCTATACGGTAGGGAAATTCTAGGCAGCTTCTAAAGTAGGTTACATGGTCGGTACAACATTGTGGGCCGAAGGGCCTGTAATGTGCTGTAGATTTCTATGTTCTATGTTCTATGTTCTAAGGCAGGAAAATAGGGTTGAGAGGGATAAATATTGAACCATAATAATATAGTGGAGCAGTCTTAATAGGCCGAATGGCCTAATTCTGTTCCTATATGTTATGGTCTTATGAAGATACTATAACAATGAGCTGATACACAGTTCTAGCTATTGCAGTCCTCCAGGTTGGTTTTAACTCTATTAAACCTCCCTTGGTTCAGTGATGGAGAGTGAACATAGAATACTACAGCACAGTACAGGCTATTTGGCCCACTATGTTGTGCCAACCCTTTAACCCACTCAAACCTCTGCTCCCACATTGCCCTCCATTTTTCTTTTACCCATCTGTCTATCCAGAGTCTTTTAAATGTCCTCAATATATCTACACCCCCATCCCTGTAAGACTAGGAAGGGGTCCTCTTCTGTAGTTAATTCAGTTCAAACAAAGTTTTTAGTTAATGCCAGAAACAACAGCATACAGTTCCCAAATTCCTCCCAATTACAACTCTTCAATTTATTACATGGGTTTTGATTTGCTTGACTACTGAAACACAGGGTTTACCACAGTGATCTCAACAATGAAAGGAATTAGCTTCCATTTTATTGTTGCTCTGTTTCACATTTTGACTGGAATTTCTGAATGAATCAGCAATTTTCTTTGTTTCTTTAGGCTACAATGAGCCAATTCAACCTCAGAGTCACCATGCATTCAATATTACCACTTTTATACATCATTTTTAACATAGTGAGACATCCAGGGGAGCTGTACCAATTAAATCTCTGCAGTAAGCCACACACAGTCGAGTTATTGCAGATGACAGGAAACTTGAAAAGTCACCTTAAGGATGGTGAGAGACGGTAGTGGCGGGAGAAAACAGAAATTGGATTGGGGAGAGAGACAAAGAGGAGACAAATGAAGAGGTTTAGGAAGAATTTTCAAGGATATAGGGTGTTGGGACTATTAATATAATATTATGGAAGAACAGAGGGATCTTGTGTGCACGTGCATAGATTCATCAAAGTTGCTGCGCAAGTTGATAAGGGGCGTATGGTGCCTTGGCCTTCATTAGTCGGGGGATGAGTTCAAGAGCCGCGAGGTATTGTTACAGTTCTATAAAACCCTGGTTAGACCACACTTGGAGTATTGTGTTCAGTTCTGGTCGCCTCATTATAGGAAGGATGTGGAAGCTTTAGAGAGAGGGCAGAGGAGATTTAGACTAATCTTCCCTCATTCTTCTAAACTCCAGTGAGTACAGGCCCAGAGCAATGAAATACATTAACCCATTCATTCCTAGGATTCTTCCGGTGAACCTCCTCTGAACCCTCCCCAGTGCAGGCATATCCTTTCAAAGATAAGGGTCCAAAACTGTTCACAATGGTCTGAGTGTGATCTGACCAATACCTTATAAAGCCTCAGCGTTATGTCCTTGCTCTAATATTCCAGTCCTCTCAAAATGAAAGTTAACGTTGCATTTGCCTTCCTCACCACCGACTCAACCTGCAGGTTAGTCTTCAGGGAATCCTGCATGAAAACTCCCAAATTCCTTTGCACCTCTGATTTCTGAATTTGTTCCCCATTTAGAAAATAGTCTGTGCCTTTATTCCTTCTGCCAAACTGCATGACCATAGACTTCCTACACTGTATTCCATCTGCCATCTCGTTGCCCTTTCTCCTAATCTAAATCCTTCTGCAGACATTATGGTTCCTCAACACTACCTGACACCCACCTATCTTTGTATCGTCTGCAAATGGCTACAAAGTCATCAATTCCATTATCCAAATCATTGACATATAATGTACAAAGAAGCTGTCCCAACAAATAACCCCTGTGGAACACCACTAGTCACTGGCAGCCGACCAGAAAAGGCTCCCTTTATTCCCACTCTTTGCCTCCTGCCAGTCAGCCAATCTTCTATTCATACGAGTACCTTTCCTGTAATACCATGGGGCTCTCAGCTTATTTAGCACCCAAAATCCCAAAAATTCCAAAATTCAGAATATTTCTGGCCCCAGATATTTCAGATAAGGGCTGCTCACAGTTCGTTCTCTTTTGCACACTGGTTGTATGTCCAACGAGTCCCATCTTTTGTTGATTCTACTGTCTTTCTTATTGAGTATGCCCGCAAGATAATGAATCTCATATTCCATATATATGGTGATTATATATGTACTTTGATAATAAATTTACATTGAACTATGATCACCACAAAGAATCTCAAAATTCTTATTTGCCTTAAGATGGTTTTGAGAGAAAATGCTCAGATTCTCAACAATCAGTGTGATGCTCCTCGTTCCAAAGTATTCATCTGTATCCTAACTAATCCTTACACCCTTTTGCAACCAGAAGAACTAGTTTTCTTCCATATACCCAAACCATTAATCATTTCACATCAGTAATAAGAGGAAAGTCTAGGGAGGATGATAAAGGTAATTTTTTGTTACCGAAGTCTGGGGGGTTCGTGGAACACACTGCCAGGGGTGGTGGTGGATACAGATGCATTAGGAACTCTTAGATAGGCACATGGATGATAGAAGAATGGAGAGCTATGTAGGAGGGAAGGATTAATTGATCTTAAAGCCAGTTAAAAGGTCGGCACAACATTGTGGGCCGAAGGCTCTGCACTGCACTGTAATGTTCTATATTCTATATACGTAGAACATTACAGCACAAATAGGGCTCATCAGCCATAGCTGGCAGCTCACCTAGGACAGGGAATACTCTGATCTCAAACCTCCACTGCCTGAAGGTCATACCCACACATGGGGAAGGCTTCGGGAGTAAACCCAAGGAAAAATCCAGAGCTGGTGTCACCAAGGCAGTCCATGTTGAGTTCAGCATTGACAGGCAACTCCTGCTGGTGCCAAGCTGTATTGGTCTGTGCCGTTCCTTTGGATTCATCAGCTCCATGAGGAGGGGGAGTGTGCTGCATGGGCAACAGCTTGCTGTCTATATCATACTGCCCTGGTACAGGCATCATGTCAACAGCTGGGATGTAATATCCTTGGTCAACCTCAAACAATCCAGGGTCGCATAACTCAACCCTTTCAGCCACATTTTCATTGCAGTCGACTGAAGATCTGTCTGTATTTCTAGCCTGTAGAAGATCTACACCAATTGTCAATAAGACTCATCATCATCATTAAGTACCATGTCTTATAACATAAACAATCATGGTTCATGACCATGATTGTTCTTGACACTTTTCTACAGAAGTGGTCTGCCATTGCTGCCTTCTGGGCAGTGTCTATACAAGAAGGATAACCCCAGCCTTTACCAATACTCTTCAGAGGTTGTCTGTCTGGCGTCAGTGGTCGCATAACCATGACTTGTGATCTGCACCAGCTGCTGATACAACCATCCACCACCTGCTTCTGTGGCTTCCCGTGATGCTGACGGAGGGGGTGGTAGGGAGGGAGCTAAGCAGGCTATAGCTCCCTTAGCTCCCTATACTTTGCCTAAGAGTAACACACACACACACACACAAAATGCTGGAAGAACTCAGCAGGTCAGGCAGCATCGATAGAGGGGAATAAACATTCGATGTTTCAGGCCAAGACCCTTCATCAGGACTGGAAAGGAAGAGTGAAAATGCCAGAATGAGAAGAGAAGGGAGGACAAACGAGAAGGTGATAGATGAAGCAAGGTAGGTGTGGAAGAGGGTATGAAGTAAAAAAAAGGTAAAGTGCTGGAGAAAAAGCTATCTGATAAGAGAGGAGAGTGGACCACGGGAGAAAGAGAAGGAGGAGGAACACCAAGAGCGGGCGATAGGCCGGAGTGACAGCCGAAGCCAGGTGGGTGCCATCAAAACTGCTGACTTTCAATGAAAACAAGATCACAGGATGTCTAGTATCAAAGTCAGAGAGGCACACAATACCCAGCCTACAGAAAAGGCTCCATTGTGTGAGTGGACGGGGTGCATGTAGTCACGATTCCTCAGGTTGTCTGTGGGAGCAACAGCCAACCAGCAACCTGGTGCCATTGCAAGCACGAGAATGCTGGTTGTACAGTGGGTCTTCTTCTTAAGCCCATCACCCCAGTGGAGCTTAGCCCCCCAAAAGCAGTGCTGCTCTAGGCTTATATAAATGGGATTGGCCCTGTGCATCCACTTCCACCACACAACTTCATACACCTTCTTGGTGAAGATCCTTCCTCTCGCAGGAAGGAGGATGTTAGACCTTCTGTAGTGCTGGTTTTTTAGGGGATGGGATTGCTTACCCCCTGTCCAACCCTCCTCCTTTCGCAGCCAGGCTTGGGACTGTCCGTGGCAGAGTTGGTCACTAGGTGGCCTTATGAATTTTACTCTCTGCGTTAACCAGGAGACCAATGTTCAATTCGAAGGAATCCTGGGTGAGCCCAGAGAGTCAGATAATTCACAGGGTCATATGATATCATTGAACAAAGCATTGAAATGAAACCTTCTAATCTCCTTTTTGAAAGAACTGCTTTAAGAAAGAGGAACTTTGAAAGTCTATTCACAGATTTAGACCATAAAACCATGAGACATAGAAACAGAATTAGGCCATTTGGCCTATTGAAGTATTGAAGTAAGAAGTTAGAGGCATCTTGCTTCAAGGGTAACGTTACTATCCAAACCAGTTTAATCTTACTGTAAACTGAAAGAAACATTAAACAGATTTGGCAAAAGGTACCTGTTGAATGAATTTATGCAACCAGTTTCCTTGAACAGACTGTACATCCCTCCACACCCCCACCACCACTAACCCACCCCTCCACACCCCCACTACTAACCCACCCCTCCACACCCCCTCCACTAACCCACCCCTCCACACCCCCACTACTAACCCACCCCTCCACACCCCCACCACCACTAACCCACCCCTCCACACCCCCACTACTAACCCACCCCTCCACACCCCCTCCACTAACCCACCCCTCCACACCCCCACTACTAACCCACCCCTCCACACCCCCAACCACTAACCCACCCCTCCACACCCCCACTACTAACCCACCCCTCCACACCCCCAACCACTAACCCACTCCTCCACACCCCCACCACCACTAACCCACCCCTCCACACCCCCACTACTAACCCACCCCTCCACACCCCCTCCACTAACCCACTCCTCCACACCCCCACCACCACTAACCCACCCCTCCACACCCCCACTACTAACCCACCCCTCCACACCCCCACCACTAACCCACCCCTCCACACCCCCAACCACTAACCCACCCCTCCACACCCCCACCACCACTAACCCACCCCTCCACACCCCCAACCACTAACCCAACCCTCCACACCCCCAACCACCACTACTTCATCATTTCCTGTCAGAGTCACCTTATGTACAGACACTCCTGTGCCTAGAGTCACTTTATGGACATACAATCAATCTGTGTGTCATGTTCAAGTTCAAATTTAATTGTCGTTCAACCATACATGAATACCCATGAACACAGACAAATGAAACAGCATT